>NC_092873.1:532955688-533173188 GCF_028372415.1 Notamacropus eugenii
GCCTCAGATTCTTAGTGGCTATGTGGCCATGGGCATGTCACCTAACTCTGCTGGCCACAGTTTCTTCATCTGTACAATGAGTTGGAGGAGGAAATGTCCAGTATCTTTACCAAGAAAACCTCAGATGGGATCACAAAGAGCTGGCCATGACTGAGCAGATTGAGAAACAACAAATAATGATCCTGGACATGTCACTTAACCTCTGTCTGCCTCACTTTTCTCCTCTGTAAAATCAGGATAATAATAGCACTTATTCTGCAGAGCTGTGAGAACAAAATGACACACTAATCACAAAGCACTTAGCCTATTATCTGGCACATAGTAAGTGCTGTATAAATGTCAGCTACTATTGAAGTAGATTTTCCCCTCCTGGAGATCTTTAAGCTTTCCAGACATTAGATATCTTGCCCATGTCAGAGAGCTATTGCCAAATGCATCATTTGAACCTGGGCCCTCTGACACTAAGTCCTCCACTCTTTCCACTATACATTGCGATCTTTAAGAACTAAATTTCTTCAAGCTATTGCTAAAGATAAGGAAGACGTTGTCACAGTAATGTTTAACATGTTGTCTTGGAACTACTTCCTAGCTACTTCTTGCATGTCTCTTTTCTTTCAAATAGAAGGACTATTGGCTACGTTGGGGCAAGGACACCATTGGAGGGAACTTTCCTACTCGGCCATACCAAGTACACTGATCAGCTTTTTTTGTTATTTTCATCAGAAGAATTTTTAATCAGATTAACAAGTCTTTGTGAAGAGGATTTATGTAAAAGGCAAAATAGAGAAGAATAAGAAATTTAAAATGAACAGAAAATTTGGATTTTTCCTGTAGGTGTAGTATGGCTACAGTATAGTACTATAATAAAAAAAAAAAAATTCTGGCTATGGAATCAAGAGAGCTCTGAGTTTTAATCTCACTGATGATGCCTAACTAGGTGACCTCGGGAAACTCATTTTAAGCTTCCATTTCTCCACCTCCCACATGAGGATCATATTATCTGCAGCACTCATTTTCAGGGCTGTTGTGAAGATCAAATGAGATACCATATATAAAATGATTTTGCAAACCTTAGAGCTCTTTATAAATGTCAGGGGCTAGTAGTAGCATTAACTTAAGACCACTGCTTTGCCTTCATTTGGTATTAGTATGCTAAGGATGGGGTAGCCATTTATCAGAGGTTTGCTGGATGAATAAATTTCCTTTACTCCTAGACACTGCTCCTAGATAGGGAAGTGTTTTAGGAGAATGTCTGATGGACAGGGGCTCCCACAAGGAAAACAATATACTAGACCTTAGGGGCCATCTTGAGCTTCCCCTACTTAGTAAGAATCCTCTTTATAGCATACCTGCCAATGTCCTCTAAAGTAGCTCCCCAATCAGTAGCAATTTTCCTATGATCTAGGATGCTTTTCTTTTTAGATTCATTCCTTTGGTTTAACTACATCACTTACCTTCTCTATTAATGCAAATAATCATTTTTTTTTGTCTGGGTAATCACAGAGGTAGATTGTGATACTAATATTTCCCTAGTAAATCACTGGTTATGGAATATTACATACAGGAGTGAAGAAGGCTCTCTTGTCTCTGAAAAGTGTGGATTAGGCACGAGAAGACATTAGCAATAAGACTTCTTGGTTCAGGTGGTTCACCGGAGCCCTGGGTCTCCCACTTGAGCAAGTTCCTTTTGATTGCTAAGGGATTCTCTAGCATGATGAAATTCATGTCTCCAGCATCAGAGTGGACATTTTTAATGTGGATACACAAAGCTTTTTGGAATGATTCCTGTTATGAACTTAGAGATGTTCTGATCCCTGGGACAGATCCATACCATTCATACAGCTGAGAATTGTAACTTAAGGTTAGTACCCTACATCCCCAGCTCTGACTCTACCACACTGTTGTAAAGTATATCTGAGTCTATAGAACGTGAACAAAAATAAAACTCTCGTTAGATTTTGAGAACATTGCTAACTTCATAATTCCAGTTCTTAACATAAAGATTTTATTCATGATTTCATTTGTTGACTTTAATGGAGTTTGCCAAAAGGTGTTATAAATGTGAGAACCAGGTAAGAATTGATGACGAGGAGAGAATTTAAAAGAATGGACTGATTTTTCTGATAGAAAGAGGGAGGGGGAATGGAGGGAGGGAGGAATGAAGGGAGGGAGGAAAGGATAAAGGAAGGGAGAGAGGTAGAGAAAGAAGAAAAGGGAAGATAAAAGAACTTCTTCACATAAATTAAAATTTATAATTTTAAATTCCTTACTTTCTTGAAAAACTTTCTTCTCAAATTGTGTGTTCTTTCTTAAAAAAAAGAGACTTACAAAATAGATAAATTATGAACAATTATTTGCATTACATAAGAATTATTTAATTTACCACAGGATTCTTTGCTGACTTCCTTTAAACAGTGAAATTCCCCCAGTGCATTAATGCATTTAAATGTTCACTTAAAGATAATTAACTGCTAACAACTTGACAGATACTTGGGGTGGGGACCATGTGGAGTGATGGTCATAGAATCTTAAATAAGACTTTGCTAATAGAAGAGGAATTCAGATGAAGGATTCCTGATCTCATTTCATGTCAATGCAGGAATGCAATTTTGTTTACGAGCACCCATCCAGGAACACAGAAACTGTCTTATCTTGAAAGCCAAAGTGGCTTTAGATTGACCAGTGCATTCCCTGTCTCCATGTCCTCCTGGAATGCACTGTCCTGCTACGTTCACCTCTTGCAGTTCTTGAACTCTTGAGCATTCTCTGTTGCTCAACTCAGGTGCCACATACCCCAGGAAGTGGTTCTGGGTCCCACTGACTGTAGTCTGCTTTTTCTCCTTACATTATATTATATTTATTGGATATCCCATTGTATCACTACCCCATTTCCCACTGTAGCACATAAGCTTCTTGAGGGGAGGAGTTGGAATTTTGCATTTGTACCCCCAGTGTATAGAGTAGTGCTTTCCACATAGAACGGACTTAAGCAATTCTAGATATGAATTGCCTTCCATCTTCTTTGGCAGGTCCCTGGATCTTCTGAGAACCTGAAATACTGGCTGCTTGTGGCTTCTTTGGTCCCACATTCTGCCTCAAGACTTGGGGTTTGAAGACTCTGCCAATCTTCTGCTTCCTCTGTAGTCTCTGGAAGTAAGACAAGGCAAGACATGATCTGCCCATGATTCTTTCTTGCATTCTAAAGTTTGTGGCTCTTTTCACTTTGGTCTTTTTCATAGACTCCCATAAATAACATTGGGTGGCCATTAGGAGAAGATGCCAGATAGGAATTTCTGAAGTGTATTTTGGATTTAGTGCAGCAGTGGATGATCTGTGTCTTTTGTCAGCAGAACAATTGGTAAAATATCAATCCTGGGAGATCTGTCATGGGTCATCTAGCCATCACTGTACGGGTAAGAGGTATCCTCTTGACAAGCACTGGGAAGAGGAGATCCTCAGTCACTGGCAAAGACCTTATTTAATCATGAGCTCATGAAGCAGAACTGCTGCTTCCTGTCTGAAACCAGTGACTAGTTGAGGAAAACCATATGTGTTCATCCTTCGTAGCCAAAGAAGACCATGCCATCAGAAAAATAATGACATGACTTGCACTTGACTTTGTTTTTGAGTGAGGGAGGGCTGTGTAGGTCACCAGTCTCACTTCTCCCCCAGAGTCATCTGAATCCAGTCACGGGATATTCATCAGGACAGCTGGAGAGGACCTAGGATGAGGCAGTTGGGATTAAGTGACTTTCCCAAGGTCACACAGCTAGTGAGTGTCAAATATCTGAGGTGAGATTTGAACTCAGGTCCTCCTGACTCCTGCACTGGTACTCTATCCACTGCACCACCTAGCTGCCCCAGAAAAACCATGATCAGGTACTCGAATACCTTTACTCTGCCTCTTTCAGTTTGGCACTGTGGGCCTGAAATAGGGTCTCATCTCCACAATGTCGAGTTTTCTCAAGAGACTGTGATTTTGTATACAGAGGCTTAGCCTTGGGCTAATGAATTGATCAAGCAATGGACAAACATTTAGAGAATGCCAAGTCTTTGCCAGTCACTACACTGACTCCAAGGACACGAAGACAAAAAGTAAAGTCTTTCCCCTCCATGACCTAACCTTCTATCACTGCAGATCATAGCTACATATGTAAATATATGTAAAATATCAGGTAAGTCCTCCTGCAGGTGGCTGCACTCGAACTGAGCTTTGAAAGAAACAAATGATTCTAAGAGACCTAAAGGAGAAGACAGAAATCTTCCAGACATCTGTCACGTAGCCTGTGTGAAGGCAAGATAGAGGGACAGAAAGTCTAGTTTATCTGACCATAGACAGTAAGTGCGTGATGAGGAATAATATATATTAATGCTTGAATAGTATATTGGAATGACTATCAGAAGGCATTTAAATGCTAAAGAGAGATATTTTCATTATTCTAGAGATAATAATGAGCCACTGCAGGCTATTGAGCAGGAGAGTAACATGAACAGACTTCTACTTTAAAAATATTTCTTTAGCAGTGGAATGGATTGCATGGATTGGACTGGAAAACAGTCCTTCTTCTGTATGTACAGCCTACATGATCACAAGCATGTTGCTTTCCCTCTCGGTGCCCAAATATTGCTTTCGAAGCATATGAGTGACCTGACCTGTCTCATTGGTGGGTGTTTCAATCTTACTTGGTACTCTCTGCAATAATGAAATAATTATTTTGTACATAAATAGACAGGGGCAAATATATGCACATATGCCTAGACATGGGCATACACACATATAGTCACATATGACATATGTTTATCTACATACATATTCATGTGCATATATACATTTAAATCTCTCTTTGTATATGTGTACACATATATGTACCAATATAGTCATACACATATACATGTAAATACATTTTTTACTATTTGCATAATACTAGGCATCAATTAATAAAGCATCTCAAATTATCTCTGAAAGGAAATACATTCACTGGGCTCCGTTACTATCTCTAAATAGTGACATACTATGTCTATGATCACACAAATAAGCCATGGTCTTTGTTTGAAAATTGAAACTGGAATGGAATCCCCTTTGTCAGTGGCTGGCTCAAGCAGAAAGTTGTAAGTTTCCTACAAGAAATTTCTTAAAATAACATCCCAGTATGATTTCCCAGAAACCTAAATGCATCCCCTAGCTACAACTTAAGTTTAATTCTTTTCTGATTTTTCCAATAAAGATTTTCTAGTTTTGGAGAGTTTTCTGGCATAAAGGCAGACAGAGGTCAGAAGTCATTGAGTTCACCCCCGACCCCACACATTTCTAAATCTATGTCTATGACATATCTGACATATGTTTTATTCAGGCTCAGAACCACAGATTTCACGGGCTATCTTCTTATACATACCAAAATAGGAATGTAGGCTACTATTTAATGGATGTCATCATTTACATACGTTTTTCATTCTTTTCTTTACTCTTTGCTCCCTCTTTCTTGCTTTCTTCCTCTTGCCTTGCCTTTCCTTTCTTCCTCCTTTCCTTCCTTCCTTCCTTCCTTCCTTCCTTCCTTCCTTCCTTCCTTCCTTCCTTCCTTCCTCCTTCTTTTCTTCCTTCCTTCCCTTTTTCTCCTTCCTTCCTTTCTGTCCTAAAAGGTAGATTCTTCTAATATATAAACAACTTATTAGACACTCTTGTCTGTAGCATTCTCTGTCATTCTCATGGCACAATGAGGTTCAGTAGACACCCACGTGTCACAGTCTGTACCATAGGATAGTAGCCAAATGTCCATATTTCCCACTACATTAAAGGAAAACATATTTAGCATCTGGCAAGAGCCATGAAAGCTGTCATTTTGCATGATTGGCACTCATAAATCTAATTCTTTAAAGTACCTTTAAACACTAAAGAGAACACATGGAATATTTACTGAGAAAAATTGGCATGTATGCATATTTATAATAAACTAAGATCAGCTAAATATTGCACTACTAATCTTAATATTGTATCTATTCAGTTTCATAAAGAACAGAATGTTCATTTACCCATAACTCAAACAAACGTGTCTTGTAATTCTTATCTTCAGAATTTAATTTTGTCTTGGAAGAGCTTAAAGGACAACTCTCTGCACTTCTCCATCTTTCTCTTCAGCAAGGCATGTTAGCTTTCTACATTTCAATTTTGTCATTTATAAAACAGGCATCACAATCTTTCTACTACGTATCTCACAAGTTCTGGTGAGAAACATGCTTTAGACACCATAAAGCACTAGAGAACATAAATGTATCAAATTCAACATCACCACCCTCACCATCATCACCACCACCATCATCATCATCATCATCATCATCATCATCATCATCATCATCATCATCATCTTCTTCTTCTTCATCATCTTCTTCTTCCTCATAATTATCCTCTTCATCATTACTAATTATCCCTGTCATTCGTTCTATGGAGCTTAGACATAAACGGTCTGAAGACAAGCTGCTATGCTAGTATTTTCCTTTTCAGCTTGCTCCTTGAATTAAGCATCATGTTTTAGTCAAGAGAGTATTAGACTTGGTTCCAGAAAGAGTAGAGTTTGTATTTTTCCTCATATAGTTACCAGATTTCAGAAGCTTGGCAAGGCACACATCATTGCTCAATCTCAGTTTCCTTATCTGTGAAATAAGTATCCCAATAGTCCCTAACTCAAATGTTTTTTGCAATAAGCAGATGAGGTAGTACATAAAGGTGTTTTGTAAAGCTATTTTTTATATCTCCTCCTTTTTTTATATCTCTTCCTACAATACACACTTATTGAGTGATCATTGTGAACATCACCGTCATGTTAATTTTTATTTTCTTATGATTCTGTTATATTTCCAAATGCAAGAATCATTGCTATAACCTTCCCTAACTATTGGTTGCTGATCATGAAATGCATTTCATTTTTCTATACTTAAAAGAGCATCCAAAAGGTAATTCATATAAAGAGCTACTTTAACATTAGATGTGATAACTATTATAAATATTTTATTATCAAAATATTTCAGTGGAATATATATATTTTGGAATTCTACATTGTCATGCCCAGAATTATGCATTGGTCATGAGTGTGTGCTTTCTGTATTTTTCTTTAGCATCATTTCACATTTCCATATACAGTATGGCAATGAAATATTCCAAACATGCTGATGTGATTTCTGTGATTCTCTTGCATCTGTCAACCCCTGACTTTCCATGAGCAGCACATCATACGGTATGTTTCATTGAACCTGAAGTCAAGGAAACATGACTCTAAACCCTGCCTCTGCCACCATCTGCAGCATCTTTGTGTCCAAAGACAAGACATTAAAACTCTCTGAAGCTCATCTTCACTTGTTCAGTGGAAGTAATCTGAGTAGCAGATTATTAGGCTTGATGTGAGACTGAAATGACATCATATAATCAACGCATGTTTTTTCAAAGCAGAATTGCAGTGATCGACAAGAATGTCAGTTATTATTAACTCCACTAGTCAAAGGGATCGGTTCCCTCTTCTGTGGGAGCTATACTTGTTCATAACCTTCCCAGAAATACTGATCATATGGGGAACAAATCACTGTCGAGAGTGTAAAGGCAATGTTTATGCTACCCAAAGATGATAAACTCTTAAAACCCTTTAGAAGCTTGTATTTAGGTAAAAATAAATGGGAGTGCTCTCCAGGATTTTTCTTACCTGTTCATTCTTAAGTTCCTCCCAAGGAGCAAAAGTACAATTTGGGTTCAGATCTTTCCTCAGATGCTTTCTCCTTCTCATTGGGTCTCAGACTCAGTAAGTCAGAAGTTTAAATCCTGTCTTAGACAATTATTAGTTACACATGCATTTATATATGTGTATATGTATACATATGAGTATACATAATATGCACATGCATGCATACATACGTGTCTGTGTGTGTATTCTCACTAACATTTGTTGGATGGATTTATTTCCCTCTTCCAATAGGACCACACGTCACACTGTAGTGATCGTAGAGGGAAAGGTGATGCTGAAGAGAAGAAAAATCCACTTACCAAAATAAATAAACACCATGGATAAAATAAAATGGATAAATACCAATGGATAAACAGATCACTAACTTTACTTTCTGTGTTAACCTCAGACATTGAATTACAGGCTTTTATATCATTATTATAAGGAAACAAATGCATATTTAAATGTCTTTGATTATTTGCTAACAAATATTCCACATGAAACATATTAGTGTATATACTCTCCAATCAACATGGATTTATTAAGTGGATATTTAAGCAAATAAATGATTTATAATTATTCATTTGGATAATTCTAACAGGATGATATTTAATTGTAAGTAAATTAAAGATAATTTGAAATATATTTCTCTGCAAATATGATAATGAAATGAGAGAAAAGTACTTTAGAGAATTATTTAAAACATGTCTGAACTAAAAGAAAAATTGCAAATATTAACATCTTAATTTATAAAGCTGTAAGAATGTAGACAGCTAGATAGTATAGTGGTTGGAGCACTGGGCTTGGAGTCAGGAAGACCTGAGTTTAAATTTGGGATTAGACACTAGTTGTGTGACCCTGGGTAAGTCATATAACCCTGTTTACTTCAGTTTCTTCATCTGTAAAATGAGTTGTAGAAGGAAATGGAAAACTACTCCAGTCTCTGTGCCAAGAAAACCTTTAATGGGGTCACAAAAAGTTGGACTTGACTATACAATAATAACTTATATAACTTCGAAATAAATGTATTCATTGCCAAGGAAAATGAAATAATCAACCTGAGTGTTGTTTTCAGGAATTAATAACTAAAATCTTCTGTGTGTTTGTGTGAGTGTGTGATTGGCCTCCTTGTTTTTGTTTTTTTTTTGTTAGATACTCAGAGTGTTGTGTAGAGTAATTTGAACTTCAATGACTGTTCACTTGTGTGCTATTCTCTATGATCCCATTTGGGTTTTTTTTTGGCAAAAACACTAGGGGTGTTAATCATTTCCTTCTCAACTCATTTTACAGGTGAAAAAACGGATGCAAATAGGGTTAAGTGACTTGCCCAGGGACAAACAGTTAATAAACATTTGAAGGCACCCTTGAACTCAGGCCCTGCTGACTCCAGGTCTAGTCCTGTATGCATTATGGGACCGTCTCAAGGGCTTTTCAATGACTTGCCTGTGGTGCAATAGGGAGCATGGATCAGAAGTGGGTCTCAAACCCAGGTCTTTCCTGACTGTAAACTCAGGTCTCTATGTACTCTACCTTACCGAGGCCGGCTCACTATCCATGGAGCAATGTTGTTTCTGAATAAATTAATTTTGAGATCTATTTGAACATAACTTGAAAATTTAGTGTTTCTTAAGAAAGGATGAATGAAAGACAGACAGAAAGAAAGAAAGCCACTTATTAGAAGAGTAAAGTTTGAGAGCCAGGCCAATTAACGGCACCTTTTAAAAGAGGGACTAAAACTATGAATTATTTACTACAATCCTAAAACCTTTATCAGTATATGTCACAGAGTACGTGCTCACTTGAAATATTTAAACAACACTGGTCCCTCCAATGAGATGAATTACAAGATGTTTATCAGAGAAAATGTTGGGGTTTTTTTTGTCCTGATTATTGGCATCTCTTTCACTTTAACCTAATACTCTATATTGATTTATTGGAGTTATCAAGGATGCCCTAGCCAAGGAAATGGATCAGATTTTTTTCTAATGCCATTCTCCCTTTTCCAATTGTCAATTTAGATTAAAACCTAGTAGGAAAATATCATCCTTTGGGCAATATTCTCATCTTGTCTCTTCCAAATCACTGCTTAGTTGCCTAAAAGACAAGATTTAAGAAGAGTTTCTGAGTGTCCAAGGGCCTCCTTGGTTATACCCTGTCCAACCACTCTAATAATTGGTAAAGTGGACAGAGCATTAGACCTGGAAGAAGACCTGCATTTATTTCCTGCCTCAGACACTTAGATGTTTGACCCTGCTGAGTCCCTTAGTCTCTGTCTTCCTCAGTTTACTCATTTGTAAAATAGGGATCCTCTCAGGATACTCAGGAAGGTCCTAAGGTCCCTCCTAGCTTGATTTATTCTTTTTTTTCCTTTCTATTTAAAGGGGCCATCCCCTAACTACTTCTTAAAGAGGCAGATTCACTGAGTGGGCATTACCTCATTTTAAGTGAGTACCTGAAAAGGCCTTAGCCTAAATGGCCAAGGTCTCCCATTGCGTCCTGAGCCATCTCCAGTCATCGTGATGAATATCTGGTCACTGGATCCAGACGGCTCAGGAGGAGAAAGTCAGGCTGGTGACCTTGAACAGCTCACCTTCTCTCAAAACAAAGTCAAGTACAAATCATGTCATCATTTCTCTGTTGTCAAGGTCCTCATCAAAATGAAGGACGAACACAATAAAAAATGGACATAGTAGTACCTGCCTTTTAGGGTTGTCCTGAGGCGGTGAAATATTTGTAGTTCTTTGCAAACCTCTAAAAACCTGCCTTTTATTATCACAGCTATATAGTACAATTTCTCTTGACCCCTAGGAGTCACTCAAGGAAAAAGAAAAATTCCTGGCCATTTTTAGTTACTCAATCCACACAGACTATTAGTCTTTTCAGAATGATTTTTCTCAGTGAAAACAAACAGACAAACAAACAAAAAACAAAACCAAAACAGAATGCTAAAATGTTTGAAGTATAAATCTCAGCTTTAACCCTGCCCTTCTCTAGATGGATAAAAGCAAATATACATGTTCATCCTATTCCCAAAGGGAATCTATTAACGATCCAAAACTTAATGAGATTTTCCAGTGTGAAGGCTGTCAAAAGATATGGGATAACAGGATTATGAATAATAATTGAGAAGGAATTTCAGAGACAATCCAGTGTAGAAACATAGCATCATAGAGATGAACTGACCTGCCCAGAATGAGGCAGATAAAAGCAGGATTCTGTAGCCCAGACCTGCTGATCATTCCATCCTCCCCCTGTACACAGTGTACTACCATGGATAGATATCTCCCACCATCGACATGTTGTCAGGCAGACCCAGGGTGCAGAATTTCAGAGGCCCTCTAGCCCAACTGATATTTGAATAGGAATCAACTCTTCAACGTCTGGAAAAGGTGATCATCTCATCCCCATTTAGAGATCTCCAGTAACTAGGAGGTCACCGCCTATGTACTAGGGCAGCCTATTATACTACAGGATAGCTATAATTCTTAGCATTTATTTGTCTGTTTATTTTTCTTTGTCTTACGTATCAGAGAAACATGTCTCCTTTGACCTTCCAACGTTGCTCCAGGATATGACTCTCAGGGCCCCATAAAACACCACCAATCACTTTTATATCCTTTAGGATAATCAGGGATTTGAGACACTTAACATTCACAATTGAAGTGAGATCCTTCAAGGCCAAGGACCTTTCATCAGAGCTCTTAGCACACTGCTTGGTTTGTATCATCCACTTAATAAATGCTTGTGAATTGAGCTGAAATAAATTAAATTGATTTGCACAAACTGTTCCACGGCTGTTCAAGCCACCTTCCTGACCAAATCCTAGCTGTTTCCCTCTTCAGACTTTCAGAATAGTTTCCTACTTTCACAGTAACTTCAGAGCAGGATCATAGGATTTTAGTAACAATTTGGAGCAAATTGGTCCACTTAAATTGTGTAGAGATGGGGGAAATTGCAGAGACATAGAGGATAAGGACAGATTCAAAAATGACCTGCAGATCTGCTTGATCATGCCCAGCTGACACAGCGCTTCCAGGAGGAGGAGAGCCAGAACTCCCTGTCTAATCCTTCATAGCTTTTCAGATTTTACTTATTAAATCAATATTTTGGGACTAAGCAAATTGGACATTTTTCCTGGAGATGCACCTACATCAAGGGGGCCCTGTGGTCCTTCCAAATGCATTGACAATTAATTTTAATGCAACTCACAATTGCTGGATATTAATCCTGCACTTCAGGAAAATTCATTAGGAATATGAGAGACCAGGGAATTCATTTTATCCAGTGTGATTTTCATGAACTTAACCACAGCTAGATGAGAAAATCATCACTGAATAACATTAATTTAATAACAGAATTTTTATTTGTTGCCCTATCTGTAGGGAAGGACGTTTTCCAAATCTGGATTTATGCCTTCCCTATCAGAATCCAATTTACTCAGAACTTTAAAAACATTTGCTAGTTCACAAAACTAAATATCTTGGGGGGAAAAGTATCTGAAAGGAATGAGAAAACAAATATGATGATAAAAAAGCAAAGGGTAAAGCACATAGAGGGAGGATCTGAAGGAACTTCGGAAGTCACCGATGGATCCTCAAATTCTCATTTTCAGCCTTAAGAATGGAGGGCCAGAGAGGGTCTAAACTGCCAGAGTTCCCAGGCCTGTCCAGTAATGGAAAGATTGGAAATTGGATATTCTGACTCTAAATCAAGCATTTTTCTTCAAGCACTTGTGATGAACCAATGACAGTAAATGGAAAATACATTCTGTTCTGAGTTTACAGACAACTGACACAGAGGAAAGACAATATGGTAACATTATTTCCGTAGTGTGTGTGTATTACATATACATATATACACATATATGTGTGTATGTAATATATATGTATTTGTATGTATAAATACATGTATATGTATATATAATTAGTGTATAAGTATGTGTATGTGCATACACACACACTCAACAAACATTTAAAAAGTACCTCACATATGCCAAAAAACATTTGTCCATTTCTAGGAGGATGAAACAATAATTTATGTTAGGTCTAGAAATGACTGGGTCACAGTTATCTCTCACAATCGATCATTACACACCAGACACACCAGATTTTTGGGAGAGAATGATACTCGATGTTGGGAATATAAAAACAAAACTGATAAAATGCCTATCCTCAAAGAGCATATGTTCTACCTGGGGGAAATAAGATGTGCCAAGTGCAATACTATACTAAGTGAATCCAAGACACTCAGGGACGATGAAGAGAGCAGGTTCACCTACAGAGATACACCTTGTCTTGCAACGGAAGTCAAGAGTAACTGTATCAGGACAGGGGTCCTGGGGGCAAACTCCCCAAATAAAGCTATATTAAACCTGAAGAAACAGAACTCAACCTTCCCACTTCCTAGAAAGCATAACATGAAGATAACAGTGAAGATGATGCTTCTCCACTGGGGCTACAAAATGCAACCCAAGTCCCTGCCTTTTTCATAAGATCATCTAACCATGACCAGGCCTTAGTACATGTGGAAAAGTATCATGATGAAGCAGAAAGAGCTCCACATTTACATTCAAGAATCAGGTATTGGAAGCTTGGTTCTGCCACATATTACTAAGTAAAGTAAATCACTCCCCTTCCTTGGCTCTGAACTTCTTTATATGCAAAATGAGCGTGTTGGACAAGATTATCTCAGAGGTCCAAATCTTATGAACCAATATGCCACAACATGCTGTTGCACCAAGACTGTTTTTCCAGAAACATTCCACTGTGGAATGCTTCACAACAGTCTGTTTCTGTTGCACTCTGAACACTGTCTCAAATGTCAAGAGTGTTAAAGTCTCTGGTAGGTGCTAAAAGGCTTTTGCTAAAATTCGCCAGCATATTTTTTTACAACTCTTTTAAAACTGGGAAAATGATCAATATTATTTGCAAGCAATAAGTAATTACCATTTCAGTGGGTATTACTTATTTCTCAGAATATGTTACTACATTGGGTTTTCTAAATGCTTTCTAAAGAAAGATCCATATTTTCTGTTGTTCATATTAATGCATCCACATGGCCCTTGGCACTCTTTCTGAAATGATTCCTCATTAGAAGACCTGCTGCATAAGCAGCTGGAGAGTCAGTGCAGAGGACAGTGATGAGACTTATAGAAAGGGGCTATACCAGTTGCTTCTACTTGGTGATTATATCTGCGGGTTTATCATAACTATTTCTCCCGATGACAAATGATAGTTCTGTGCGTATATAAATATTTGGGGGCAGAGGGAGGAAAATAATAGCAGAAAATGACTTTTTTTAAGGATTGATCTTCATTATTAGAATCAACAAACATCAATTAAACACTTTTCATACACTTGACACTGAGGAGTCAATGACAAAAATAAAACAATCCTGTCCTCAAGGAGTTTACATTCCAATGGGCAAACATGGACATATACAAGGATATGCAGAATACATCTCAAATGAATACTGGATAACTTGGGGAGCTAGGTCACCAGCAAGTGGGGTAGGATGATGGATACATCAGGCTTCCGATAAATACATCTATCCGACTGATGCAATGCCCAGCATGTTTGACCTTTCTTTAAGCACAATCAACGGTCCTGTTCCTGGCAGAATATCTATATTTTAAAGTAATGTTCCACGTATATATTTTCATTCAACATTATTTTTCTTGAAAATGTCCCAGAATGTTATTAAACCTATTTTAAGCAAAGTACCTGATATTGTGGGGAAATTGACATATGCCCTTTCTGAAAAGTATTCCTTGTAATTTTCACTGCAGTTGTTCAGTCATTTCAGTTGTGTCCATTTCTTCAAAATTCCATTTCTTTTGGCAAAGATACTGGAACTTTTTACCATTTCCTTCTTCAGTTCATTTTGCAGATGAGGAAATAAGAGATTTAAAGGAAACAGGGTTAAATAACTTGCCCAGGGTCACAGTGCTCTATCCTCTGTACCATCTAACTAATAATTTCCTGGATAACTAACTGAAAGTCCTCCAAAGTAGGTGAAAGGAAAACAAAAAGGTTCTTGTCATTGTTTAGTCTAATTATTGTATTAGTTCTAAGTCCAAATTGTCCTGTGAAAGTGGATATGACTTTTTTTAAAGCAAATATGATCTAATTAATTTCTTTTATTTGATCAAATATATATCTATAAGTGCACACAGACTAAAAATATGCTTTAAAAGTTGATATCCTATTACTTAGCATCAACTAACAACATGTAGTAATGAGTTTGTATTTCTAATTATATGAAAATAAACCCAATTACACAAAATCCCCTACAAACACGGCCTCCCCCAACACCCAAATTCTGAAGTCCTAAGGTCTCACAAATCCTCCTAGAAAGAATAATTGTTTTGCTTTGCATAACTCTCTTCAAAATAGTTTTTTCACTCAAATTGAAATTATGATTGCTGCACAAGGGAGGTAAAAGTACCTAGCCATGGCCAACCCTAACTGGGGGAGGGGGAAAGGAAATTTTATTATATTGGTCTTGAATTATAATTGTAAATGAAAATGACTCCAGAGTAGTTTGTAAATACATATTCATAAAACTATTCACAAATGAATTCATATTTTATAAAACACTTACATTATCATGAACTTCAATGTAAAAAGGAAAAAAAAGTTTTGAAATAGGAGTAAGTGCTTTTATCCCTCTACTCCATATTGTACACTGGAATACACAATAAAAATGATTTAATATCTATGCATTTGACAAATAAATTCTTGTCTTAGTTGACATATCAATGTTGGACTAGGAGCTAGGTGAAAATTACCTTTTAACCTATTTTAATAACCATTTGTATTTCAGAAAAGGAATAAGAGGCTTTGAAATGCCAAAATTGGAGAAAAGGTGGGAAATCATGTACGTGAGGAAGGCTTTTTACTTTTGTTGAATTTTCATCTGTATTGAAGTTCTGGAGACAAATATGTGTATGAAAGAAAAAAATAAAATTCATATATATATGAGACATAGTTCAGAATAATTTCTGAAAAACCTTTCCAAATCATGGGATATGATGTCAAAAATGAAAAAAAAAATGTTTTTGAAAAGGACTTTTTTTTTTTTTTTAAAGAAAATGCTTACATGCCTCTGGGGGTGAATTTCAGGCTTAGACATCCATTTAGTGTAATAAAAAATGATTCCTATGTATACAAGTGGGGAGGGAAGAGATTAGATCTGATAGGGTTAAACAGAATTCACTCTATAGACTCTCTAGAAAACATGGCTAGCCATACAACCCCACCACTGTTTTAAAA
The DNA here is from genome assembly GCF_028372415.1 of Notamacropus eugenii. Taxonomy (NCBI): domain Eukaryota; kingdom Metazoa; phylum Chordata; class Mammalia; order Diprotodontia; family Macropodidae; genus Notamacropus; species Notamacropus eugenii. Next base: position 532,971,665 of record NC_092873.1, read on the forward strand.
AAATGCATGATGAAAAGAAATTTCTTCCAGTGGAAATCAAAAGAGGAACTCCAGGTAGAAGTCCAAGTCTGCTGTTATGATGGTCCTAAATGTCATTTAGATGGATACTTTTGCTTTCTAGCAGATAAGCGTCATTCTTTAGGTCCCACACTAACCACATCCTTTTTGACTTCTGTCCACAAGATAGGCCATGGGAAAGGAAGAACAACAGGGCAAGGCACTGGACTGAGGAGGTGACTTTCTGACATCAATAGTGTTGAAACTCTTTGCACTAGAACTGACTTCTTCATAAAGGGGACAGTGTTCCCAACATCGCCATCCTGATCCATATCTGGCCACTGGACCCCCATGACTCTGGAGGAGAAAATGAAGCTGTTGACCTGGCACAGCCCTGACTCACTTAAATCCAATCCACTCACAGTTCGTGATATCAATTTCCTGATATCATTGGTCCCCTTGAAGAATGAAAGACCAACGACAGAAAGAACAGATCTAAATTAAAGCTCAGGAGGTAAAATTCTGCCTCCAAACCAGGGGAGGCGACTGTGCAGCAGAACCCAGAAACTAACAAGAAACTCAGTGTATTGAATTGTATTCTATTTTACTGCATCATAATATATTAATATTATATCATAATTGTTTTATACAATGAATTAAATGATAAAATATTACTGATTTTACATATCTATGTATATCTATATCTACACACACACACACACACACACACACAAGCATGCACACACACTGACCCAGATAGTTCTCTCAGTTTCTGTCTCTGTCTCTGTTTCTCTCTGGTCCCATTCAACACTCAATCTTCTATCCTACTAGTCTAATTAAGGAAACATTTATCAATTGCCTAGTAAATGCAAGACACAATTCAAGGTGCGAATAATACACAGATTTAAAAAAAAGACCCCCCCCCAAGAAACTTCTAGTTTATATATATGTACATATACACATATTTTAATAACTCCCACTGTTGTTGTACTATAGACTACAAAGTTTGTCTCAAACCCATGTGTCCTCTTCAATGGAATGTGGGAAAGCCGCTACAGAAATGGCATGCTACCATTCATTAGACATTTGTAATGATAAACCTAAATAAACAGAGCAATAACTCATCCTAATTTAATAAACAATGTCCACCATAAAAAAGTTATTTTCTTCCATGTTTTATCATTTCCTGAATCAGAAGAGAAGTGAGTTTGAATGGAAGTACTAAAACATGGTGCCAAAATGTATATCCTCAGTTTTTCTTTCTATAAATGAAAACAGTCCCTGCTACACAGAGCTGGGGTTGATGATCAATTAAATAATATATTTACTATTAATAAAATTTCATATTTCTTTAACATATCAAGTTTTTCAGAGTGTTTCCAAATGTTATCTTATTTGAGTCTCACAACAGTCCTGTGAGATGGGTACTGGCCCTGTTACAAAGGAGGAAACTGAAACAGACAGTTGTTAAGTGACTTACCCAAAGTCACTCAGCTGGTAAGAATCTGATTCAACATTCAATTTCAGGTCTTCATAAGCTCTAATATAACAAACTACTGTGTCATTTAGTTGCTAATAGAAAACATAGAAAAGGTACAGAAAACCTTGAAGTTCTGAACAAATGTCAACTATTTAAATCATGTGGTAGAAGGATGGAATCATGAACTGACAGTTCATTTTGTAGAAAAAAGAAACTGAGTCCCAGAGAAGTTAAATGATTTGCACAAAGTGTAGACAGCTAGCCCAGAGGCTGGGCATGAAGGAAAGCTTGGAGGTAGCATTGCAATGCATTTACTCACCAACAGACTTTATATAATGTAGCCAGCATTCTGTCTCTTTGACTGGGACTCATCATTTTTGCAAATGTTTGTGTTACAACTTGTACATGGCTGTTGTTGTACATCTTTCCTTTCAAAGAGGACCAGTGAAACCACAGGGTGATGTCTTAACTTGCCTGTGAACTGGATTTAAGTGAGTCAGAGATACACAAATTCATCAGCCTCACCCTCTCTTCCTGAGTCATTGAAATCCAGTGACAAGACTAAAACCTGGACCACTGGTAATGGTCCAGGCTGCAGTGGATGACCTGGGCATCTTCAATGCTCCGCCAAGCACTAAGAGCTCTATGGTGCCTCCTGCTTCAACTGCCTTCATGGCCTGTGGAGCAAATTGTTCTTATCCACTCATTCCACTGAGGGGAAGTCTTCACATGCTTGGGGTACACATCTCAGAGGTGCTAGTCTTCCCTCAACCATTCATACACCCATGATCATTCAATCATGAATTTAACAAGCATTTGTGCTCAGTGAATTCTAATGTGTGTCCTCACATTCAAAGAGCCATGATCATCAATACTGAATGGGTTGTGCAAAGGCAGACATATTACATGCTTTTGGTGGGACTGCTAATTGACCCAATTATTTTGGAAAAATTTGGAAATTACACCTTGACGGTGTCAAAAATGTCCATACCCTTTGACTCAGAGATTCTACAGCAAGACGTAAACAAGGAAGCCCAAAGCAGAAATCAAGGTCCCAAATTTATAGTAAAAACACTATTATCATTATTTACTATTATTATTTTATCATCATCAAAGAATTGGAATTAAAGTAAATGCTCATTGTTGGGGAGTAGCTGAACAAACTGGGGTTCATAAGTGGAACAATATTTGATGATCTCCAAGATTCTAACCTTGCTTTCTAGTTGAAAAAGTTAAATTAGAAATAAAAAAAATAGTGCTTCCATTGGTGTAGCACTGAGGTACTTCATGAAAGCAAAAAGTTGCCCCTGAGTTCTTGAAACCTATGGACCTCAAACTCTTGAAATTACTACCCATCTGAACAAGCTAAAAATATGGACCCAGTGATGAGCCAAGGATCAGCCAAGATGAATTTGAGGAGGCTTCTCAACAAGATGGTTCCAAGGTAATGAATTTGAGAGCCACCATGACAGTTGGAAGTGTTGTACTCTATTTCATTGGAAGGAGTGCCCATAGTGACAGCATTTCAAGTTATTGAAATATTTTGTAACTATCCTGAAATTCATTAAATAATTCATATATTTATAAGAATTCAAAAGCAATAACTGAAGACAAAAGAGCCTATTTTTGTGAGTTCTAGAAGCTTTTTAGCTAAAAAGTCAATAAGTAAAATATAAGCACCTGCCTTTTAACCTTTATTTTCCTCTTTTATTGTATATTCAATAATCATTAACAATGATACACATTGCAACATACAAAAAAAGAACAAAAGATTGCATAAGAAACTGTGAAGTTCTGTATGTACAGTTCTCTCTCTCTTTCTTTTTTTTTTTAATAGCAGTCTCAGATAAGGCCAATGTGTTGATTTATTTTGATTGACTGAACATCTCCTTTCAAATAATGGGAAAATTCAGCCTCAAGTAAACTTGTAATAAAGAGTTTGAATAAAGCTTGACTGCTGTGCTGCACATTCTCACCATTGTATCTAAGTACCTCCAATGCATGACATAACACCTTGTTTAATAATCTGGGCACCTTTGTGATACTTTGGTACCCTGGATAGAGCTAAGAACACAATAATAAGTTTCACTGTAGATTCCTTTTCTTTTGTCCATTGATATCAGAACTTTAACAGCAAATACATGTGTTATTTGGCTCTTAATTAAATAAATTCTCAGTCATTGATATATAGTCAAAGCAACACGAACATCATCAAAAAAAATGTGATTTTCTAGCTGGCAAGCACATACAGTCAGATTATATCCTCACGGCCAAAGTGGCTCACCCCACTGGGAAATGCCAGCCTCCCTATTAGGGAGATGTAGTTATTTCCAGGATGGTCTGCTAGCTCTACAGTTACCCAGCAGGCTACCCATCACCCTCTAGAGAGTAGAGGATTTAGGAACTAATGAATTCCCTTCTAGTAGGGGCAACGACAGAATTCACCAAGGGATTTTCTGCTCCTCTATGTGGGAACTCTCTGGCAAGACAGTAATTTTGGAAGGCAAGGAGTAGGGCATTAAACTAGAATCATATGTGCTATTGAATTATGGAATCCTCTGGTGAGTATGTGTTTGCAGGGATGTCTTAGGAGCATATAAGATCTTGCTGGGTCAGAAGAGGGGTATATATTAGGGCTTGCTGACAGTCATGAATTTGGTTTCACACATTTTACAATAGCTTTCACTGAAGGAGTTTGTTGGTGGTGCTGTGGCTGATGCTGTTTCAGACCCCCAAAATGCTTAGTCATTACAGCATTTCCTTCTCCTAATGACCTCAGGGAGTGGAGAAATGATTGGCTTGATTTCTAGGACACCTCCCTCCACTTCTTTCCAATCATTATGTTTAAAACACCTACTCAAAACAAATAGGAATTCAGACGCAGGAATACTTTAGAATGGTTCGATAAAGTTTACATTCTGAAAACATAACTGAAAATCTCTCACAGCATAGAGGCAGCATGTTGTAAAGGAGAGAATGTTTGACTTGGAGTCAGGAGGACATGAGTTCAAATCATTCCTCTCACACTGAAAAGTCATGGGTTCTTTTGCCTCATCTGTAAAACGGAGATAATAAAAGGACTAATCTCAAAAAGACGTTATAGATCCCGAATGAGGCAATGTATGTAAAGTTCTTTGTAAACTTTGAAGTCTATATAAGTGTTTGCTATTTATTTTGGCATCAAAAGAAATGTTCAGCCCACACAGTTAATGAACATCTCGTGAGGATAACTGAACCATATGTTGGTCGTGACTGACATAGACATGATTAAGTTACCACTAGGGCAAAGTGTATTTTCTGGGGAAACGCTGGTTCTTTGTTTAAATTTCTGTAGCAGGCTCAGTGTTCCTATCAAAAAGAATATAATTGGCTAAATATACCCAATTACAAACTATATTAGATTTTAATTTTCCAAAGCATTTATTTTTATCATTTTCCTAGAATTTTTATCATGTTTCTAGAAAATTGCAACCTAGAGACTTTTGTAAGCATCTACTAAGTAGATAAGTCATTTTATCTAGGTGACTTTCATTTCATGTCACTGATGTCTCCTGATCAACTCCTTTTGATTTGGAAATAACTGTATTACCTATTAGCATACTTAGGATTGAATTCAATGGCTTTCTGTCAAATTCCACATTCCTGCATGGAGGGTTTTGTATCGCTCCCAGCCACTGGTCAGTTCTCCTTGCCAAAGTGGGATTGAATAATAGTTCTGATTTGTTCACTTTTATTTTCCATGTACTTAGGGGATCAGACATTTTATGTTAGCATGTTTTTAATCCTCTAGTAAATTCCTCCATCTCATTAGGGTATAATCCAACACAGGCACAAAGGGACAAGTCATCCTATTTCTAGAAATATCCCAGTTCCATGGAGAAATAGTAAGCCCAAAGGACACTGACAAAACTGATGACCTTCAACCTTCACCTTAAGCTGCTGCCTAATATGATATCGACTCTTTTACCTTCCCTCCAAATTCAGAGTAAGAAAACTGGCCCTGGCATTTCACTTCCTGAATTTAGCACCATTTTTGAGGCCTGCTTAGTTCAACAGTTACTGAGGAGACAACACACACACACACACACACACACATACACAAATCTGTGTGTAGAATAAATGTAAAGTGACAAAGAACATGCCAGAATTAGATATTATGATTTATTATTGTTATTATTTCAAAGTGATTAAATGTGAGGGAGCAAAGGAGAGAGAGCATTAACAGATTATTCTATAGCCTGTCATATTCCATGCTCTGTATGACATTCATTTCCAATTTCTTTTCTAAATATCCACCCCCAATTATCTGTGCCACTCTGGAATCTTTATTTTTCTTCCTTTCTGATTCGTCCTCTCCCTACATCCCTGGGAAGTTGCAGGACACAAAAAGGCAGTGTCCTTAAAGTGCTATGCAAACTTCCTGATTAATATTAATTACATAGATGCTATTTATATTCATATGGTCCTTTACACAGAGTTTGGCAATGAGCTTTTCTCACATCAAACAAAAACAAACACAGCAAAGAAGAAATTGGAGGCTTTTTTAGCCTGGTTTTGCAGTTGAGGAAACTTCAGTAATTCTGCGAGTTACATGACAGGTTCATGACCTCAAAGCTTGAATCCAGATCTCCTGGCTCTATACTCATATATCATCCATTCTCCCAAGTACAGAATAGCAATGGATCATATATGCACTTGGATTCCCTGCTGCAGACTTAGTGGACACCCCAAAGATCATAAGATTATAAATTTAAATCTCAGTGGTACTTTAGAAGTAATCTAGCTTGATCTCATCATTTTACAGACAAGAAAACTGAAACTGAATAAAGTTGATTCTCACAACAAAACTGTCAGGTTGGTGCTGGTTTTATCCACATTTTGCAGATGAGGAAACTGAGGCTGAAAGAGGTTTAGTGATTAAATCTAGCTACACAAGTAGGCCATATTTGAGGCAGGATTTGAACTCAGGTCTTTTATCACTTCACATCCCTGACACTATGGCAATGTTCTTATATTTACAGGGGAGGCATTGGAAGACCTTGTTTCTAGATTGATGTCTTCAGGCACATGAGCAGACCACATCAACATGGCATCCATGTCCAAACCAAGGTAAAAGGTGTCATCTAGTATTGCACAGCGGGAAATCCACCGAGTCCAATTCTTCCTTAAAACTTAACTTTCTGAAATATCTTTGACAAGGAGTCATTTAAACCCTCCTTGAAAGCCTACCACCATCTACTCTGGGGAAGTTTCATTGGCTAGGTTTCTTTCTGTGGCTGTAAGACTAAATCTGCCTCTCTTGTACAGTCCCCCAATTACTATTAAATCTAAATTCCAAAAAACAGAACCCCCAAACCAGAAACCATTTAATGCAAGTAGATTGCTCTTGCTATTTCAGTATCTAAAAATGAAACTTTTCCTTACTTCTTTACTGCATCAAAAACCAATATTTTTCTCAGTGTAATGACTGGTGTTGTTATGTCTTCAGTCTTGTCTTAACAAAACTCCCAGGATTCAAGGCAATGGACATCAAAAAACCTGTTGGTCTTGGGAGTTAAGGCTTTCCCATGGTTTTAGCTTTCTTTTTATTTATTTTTTTCTGCTTCTGTTTCAGAGCTGATGAACACAGAACCTCAGAGGAGTTATTACAGTGTGCATTAAACCAGGACTAATGCAGTTCAGAAGAAACAGAAGAAACCCTACCCGTCCATACCAGATGATGAGTTGTACTAAGGTAAGACAGCTTTTATGAGGCTCACAGTTGGAGACCAACTTCCAGGACATGCAAATGACAGCCATGGGCTGGTGTTTTTAATTTTTTAAAATGATGACAGTCAGTCTTGCTTTAGGGAAAGTTCCATTTTGAGTAGAAGCTTTTGCTAGGTTTTCTTAGGTTCTGCTTTCTAAAAGGTTTTTAATATTTGAGAAGAGGAATATAGGTTAAAAGATGTCCTAGCCTCTGGATGATTGCTAACGATAGAGAAGGAGGGGTAGGGGGAGGGAGGGAGAAAGTGAGAGACACAGATAGAGAGACAGAGATACTAGGGAATCTGGCTTCTTCAAAGAACATATCCTGGAGCAGCCTTCAAGATTTTGCTGACTGGACTTCGTACTAGTCTCTGTCTTTGAACCTGTGAATTTGGATGAGGAAGGGTTTAGAAGCTAAAAGTTCTCTTGTACACATTAGGTTCATAATAAATGCTTGTTGAACTGGGTTTGGGAGATGATGAAAAACTTCATGTACACTGCAGCAGAGGAGCTGATCAGAAAGGAAAAGAATGAATTTTACATGTAGCCATGTGAGAAAAGAGTAAATTATATGAATGGCAGGCAAGAATGAAATGCACAAAAAAGGAGAGGGCAAGAAAAGACTGAAGACTAGTTTAAAGGCTAGGTGGTGATGTGCTGGGTAGAGTGAGAAACCTAGACTCAGAAAAGCTTGAGTTCAGATCAATCTTCAAAAATTACGAGTTGTGTGACCCTGGGCATATCATTTAATTTTGGCTGCCTCAGTTTTCTCATCTAAAAAAATATAGGATAACAGTACCACTTCCATCTCAAGAGGGATTATCAGGAAAAAATGAGAGATTTTGTAAAGCACTTTTCCCCCCAAAACTTAAAACATTATACACATACTAGGTATGTTTATTGTTATTTAATCTAGTTCAGACCTCATCTAAAAAAATATGATTTTGTTAAGACATGTAATAAAGTGAATCAATGCTTTCTCTTGGAAATACCAATCAAAACACAAGTATTTTTGAGCAGTGTAAAGGGAATGGCTTTGCTCACATCTAGGCCAACATCAAAACAGGCTACCTTGGGTACTTTCTGTTTAGCTTAACAAATGCGCATTGTAGGCACCTTCCCAGAGTGCATTAACTAGATTTTGTCACCTTTTTCTACTGAGGAGTACTCCCCAACTGATAATTAACAACTGCTAAGACCTCTTCAGGCTAACATGGGATCATCAAGAAATATCACCAAAGTGTTGACGTAACCATCATCCAGCTGGATGCTGCAAACAAGTCTGCTTTTCCCCTCCATTTCAAACAAATCCAAGGTGGTGCCAGCTGGCTAGATTTGTCTCCTCTGTCTTATTTGGAGCAAAGGAAAAGACAAATTTATTTACATTTGTATTGTGTTTATATTTCTAGACAAGTAGAAAAATGTATTTACAATAAAATTGTAATTATGAATTATAATTTTAGAATTTTATCACTTCATCTGCAACTTACGGTATTTCTTTTTCTGGATCTACTTTGCCCTTGTAAACCAGAAAAAGGAAAGGAAACAATAACCCTAGAATATATATGTATATATTTCTATGTGTAAATATAGAGAACACATATGTATATGTGTGCATGTATGTATATGTGTGTAAATGTGTATATGTCTGTATATGTATAGATATAGAGTCAAACATGTCTCTCACACATACATATAACAAGAGATAACAGTATTATATAACAAATATATGTAAACATATAAAATAAATATGTGTGTGTGTGTGTGTGAGAGAGAGAGAGAGAGAGAGAGAGAGAGAGAGATGTATGTGTGATCATAGATCTTGAGATGCCAGAACTGGCAATGACCCTGGAGGCCATCTAGTCTAATATGCATTTTAACAGCTAAAACCATTTAGGTCCAAAAGAAGAAATGATTTGTCCTGGGTCACAAAAGTAGTGGGCTATACTTAAATAAAAGGAGAAAGATGAGGAATAAATATTTAGCAATACCTAGGAAGCTGGTCATAGCAGAGACTGAACTCGGTTCCTGTGAATCCAAAGGCAGCTTTTTCTTCTGCTGCACCATCAAACACTCATTCCCTTACTGTCTTTCTCTTCCCATCCCATGTACATCATATACACTAGCAGGTGGCACTAAAGACTTTTGCTAAGATCAGTACTTTATAAGACATTTAGATTCCAATTAATTTCACCACCAATTAACGTTTTTGAGAATTTGAGACGAGAATCTCAAAACTGAATAAAGCTTCTCAATTTTGTCAGTGAAATACGAAGCAATGAATATTCTCATAACTCTCCCTATGTTCCCTTAAAAGGAAATGTGCGGGAGGAAGGTTGTGTTTGGGTGGGAATTGGTAAGGGAAGGGGGCAGTTGTGGGAAGATGTAAGTGAATGGAAATACGTGCATGGGAATGAGTGTTTGGGATGGCGCCAAGCTGAAGGGAATATGCTATGTGTATGACACTGCACCATTAAAACGTCAACCATAGAGGTCATGACTAAACCAATTGTTCACTGATGGAGGGAACTCCCTCTGCCTATGTAAGTCAGCACCGTCTTGGTAATTTATCCACTTAGAGTTAGCCAGAATGCTATGAATTTAAATGACTTGGTCAGGGTCACACAGGCACTCTGTTTCCTGGATGGTCTCAGTTCCAAAGCCAGCTTTCCATTCACTAGGCCATAAAGTCTCTCATAACTCAAGTGTCCTCCTATTTATTGAAATTCTATAATATGTTGGACACTCTATTAACTTTTAAGAGAGATTAAGAAAGGATGGTCCTCTCTGCACAGAGCTTTCTGGGGCAATGAGAGATATAGAACCATGAGACAACCCTGCTGCCTGAAATTCGTCCATAAAATAGTCTGAACAACAGAAATTTCATGATCGGTCGTGAACACATCAGACTGTCCTGAGGCAGAATTCTCTCCCATACTAAGGTTTAAGTCTAAGAAATCAGCAAGAAAAGAGACATGATCAGTAAGGAACTACAGAGGACACAGCAAAAAATTCTTTTTTAGTGCCTCAGATTCCATCCTGCTCTTTCCCCTCATCCATGTTGGAGGGAGGGAGTGGCATGGATTGATTATAGAGTATAGATTATAGCTTATAGATTAGGAAATTAAGGCTCTAGGAGAGGAAGTGACTGTCTGAGCTTCACATAAAATCAGTAAGTAGCAACTCCAACCCAGAGCTCTTAAGGCTAAGCCCAGTGTCCTTTCCCACTATAATACTGCCTTACCTCAACCTTCAATAATGATATTTCACATCCATTGTAGCTTTTTTATCTTTTCTTTTCAAAATTTTACATTTAAATGTTAAATCCTAAATACATAATAAGAAAAGGAAAGGAAACATATTATTAAACTTAAATATTAAAATTTAAATAAAAGAAAAATGTCATGTGCACATCAGAACATAAGAGAAGATTCAAAATATATAACAATAATTATCATTTCAAGAAAGCCTACACAATAAATACTATGCATTGGGTTCAGAGTCATCCATCTTTGTTTCCTTGTAAGTTTTTTTTTGTTCTCTCATGTGCAGTTTTTAATCTGTCCTCTCCTTCTCGGGCTATAAGTAAGCATAGGTATATATATGAATATACATATACATATATATATGTTTTTTTCTTTCTATCTCTAGGTACATATTGATATATACCCACAAATACATATACACACCTGCATACATGTGCAGATACATATATAGATAGGTAGATAGATAGATAGATAGATAGATAGATAGATAGATAGATAGGTAGATAGATAGATAGGTAGACAGACAGATAGAAGTACGCATATGTACATGCACATAGATTTTTGAATTAGAGTTTTTTCTCATTATACCCTAAGTTTCTAGGTGTTGGAAGCTACTCATACCATTCCACATTTAAAAGGATAATGTGTATCCATAGTTTACCACAGCAGAGACGTTAACCTTTTGGGGCTTTATTTTCCTCATCTATATAATGGAGATGTTGCATTAGAGAGACAAAATACAAATTTCTGAAAAAGATCACATAGCAAAACACCATAAATTTTGAAGAAAAATCAACTGGAATCCTTCTCTACTAGGAGCTCCAGCCAGTATTTCAACATGGGGTAGGAGCCAATATTCTCAAAAGCTGACATTTGCATGCAAATTGGGTAATTACATTCCTTTCTGATAGCTGAAAGAATTTCCGAATTAGTGGTGGAAGGGGATACACCAGAAACAATCTCTGCGAATCTGTAACCCATTTCAGACAGAGCTTCATAAAATTTCTGACAAAATTAACTCAAACCCTTTTGAAGGTTCCCAGTTAGACTTTTAAAATGATTAGATTTTCCTACAGTGAGATTCATTTGTAGAAATGGCAAAGAGGCAAATATGAAGTTTTGTATAAGACTTGACTAGGAAGTAAAATCATGCCTTAGAAAAGTGTCCCTAAGTGTCCAAGGCACCAGTTACCCTCACTTAAAAATAAACCATTGCTAGAGAGTAGGCCAGGAATATTTCTCATCACATTAGCCTGTGGCTATATTTTGCTTTATAATTCGCAGTTCTTTTCCCCCATAACATGCTTACGTGTAGTATCTCTTCAGATGATTTCATGGCAGTTTGGCAAATGGAATAATGGAGTGCTGGCCCTAGAGATAAGAAGATCTGAGTTTGAGTCATGCTTCTGAGACACACTAGCCTTGGGGTTCTGAGCACAGAACTCTGTAACTTCCTGGATGGTGGGCTAACTAGCTTAGAAATTCTCCAGGCTAAGTTCTCAGCCCATGTGGGTCTGGGAGGCACCAGCACAAAGACAGAAATGGGCATTTGGCCAATTCAATTCACTCCCTCATCCACTGTTTCAACTTCTACAAAGTGAGGGGATTCCAGTCTCGGCACAAGATACGCTCTGAGCTCCCTTCCAACTTGAATTCAATGCTCATTGGATGAAAACATCACATGTGTGGAGCTGGACGTGACTCCAGAGACCGGTAGATCTAGCTTCCTTATTTTATGGATGAGGACACTGTGGCCCACCTTGGAATCTTCATCTTCCTCCCTCCATATTTAAAGAGCTGCTGAAAAAAGTCCTCCCCCAATGGCCTAGCCCATCTCCAGATGCATCTCTCCAACATGGGCAAGACCAGCTCTCAGAAAAGAGGTGTGCTGGGTCAGAAATATGTGAGCTAGCATATAGTTGAGGAAACCTCTGAGAACTGTGAGTCCCCTCAGCATCCTGATGAAGCAGGATCAGGGGAGGGCTTTAGTCAAGAATATGTCACATTAATATGATCCTGAGGCAGACTGACTTCTTGAATTCTAGGATAGTAGATTAAAAGCAAAGAAACAGATACAGGAAATGTAAGCAGGAGAGTGTCTGGGCAAAACGTAGGCACCTTGGAAAATGACAGGACTTGTGCTATGACACGTTGGGGAAAAAGAGGACAGGGATTGCTTAGTGATAGTCTACTCTTCAAGCCATGGAAACTTTTAATTCATCTCACTGTGGGACACGCATTCCTTGTGGGAATCAGGGAAATGTGGGTGTATATGTATGTGCGTATGTGCAGGGGTGTGTGTGTGTGTGTGTGTGTGTGTGTGTGTGTGTGTGTGTGTGTGTGTGTGTGTGTGTGTGGTGTGACCAAGTGGAAGGGATGTTGGTGGCATCAGATTTAATAAAGAATGATGATGATACTGATAATAATAAAAACCATTTGCATATTTAGATCCATAAAGGTGGGTTTTTCAAAGGTCTTAATGTATGTTATCTCTTTTGTTTCCCCATAACAACACTGAATTAACGAACACAAGCATTTTTCCTGCACTTTACAGATAAGAAAATGAAAGCTTAGAAAGGACAAGATACTTTCCCACAGTCACAAAACTAGACTTTTTAGAAAGATGCTTTTGAACTCAGGTCTTCTTGACTGAAGATCTAGCATGTTTAGCACTCTTCCATGTGAAACGAAGCTGGTGGCTACCCTGTGACCACCAGGTGGTCGGGTCCACTTGAGGATCAAGTCAAGACCTATTGAACTTGATTTTATATCTTGTGAAAGAAGTAGATAGGTCTTGATGTGACAGGCATTCCTAATCTTTTATTCTGTTGTAATATGTTTCTTTGCATGTAGAAAGGCAGCATTGTTACTTAATCATTTAAATTTGCTACCATCTAATGAACTTCTTAAGTCACATTAACTCAGGAAGAATGCCTCCTAAGATTTGGAGTGAGCCCCTGTAGGGCTGTGATCTACATTAGTGGAGGGAGTGCCCCCCCCCCAAACAAAGCATAGATCCCTCAAGGATAAAATAAGTATTCACAATCCACCCTCTTGTAATTGATGAATAAGTTCATTTAAACATTTGAAATGGAAAGAAAAATAATTTAAGTGTGATAGGCAAGACTTTTTTTTAATCCCTTGCTGTATGGTATTTGGTTTCTACTTTCTTAGCCTGCTTTTTTCCCCTTCATTGTTCAATATAAAATCATAATTGCATACTAAACAGCTGGAGACCAAATATTTTACAATGTTTAAATAATTCAATCACTTGGGAAAGACAGAAATGTAGAATAACTCTATTGATACCCTGGAAAAAGGTTAAGTTCAAACTGAGTAAAGACCTTTATTTTAATAGAGTGATGATTGTTTAGACATATAAATATTTTAAAAGTTATGTGTGCAACATGTAATTCCTGACCCCAATTCAGAATAAAAGAAGTTATTATTTATTTGAAAGAAAAGAAATAGGAAGCAATGCCTAATCTCAGAATGAATAACAACCACAAAAAAATAAAACCATTTCCATAACAATAAGATGCTTAGGATATTATACAAAATTGCAGATTCTAAGTTAGGATGGACATTAGAGGCTATGGCTTTCAGCATCTTTCTAGATATATGTGCACATATACCCATACATGCCTGTATGTACCTTTCATTTTAAAGATGTGAATACAGTAAATTGATAATATCTTATTTATATGTATGTACAATTTGTAATGTACTACTATTCCTTAATTTTATCAGCAAGATGCAATCAATCAATGTTTATGAAATACTACATGCCAGGCCCTGTGCTAAGGATCCAAAAAGAGACAAAAGACAATCCCTTCCTTAAGGAGCTTAACATCTAATGAAAGAGACACAAGTGCACACTAGGGAAGCAAACACACTCACACACACGCTTAAAACAAAACAGGCTATAGATATTGAATAAATAGGAAATAATCAGCAGAGATGTCACTAGGATTAAGAAGGGTTGGGGAAAGCATTTTTACATGGGACTTAAAGAAAGCCAGCAAAGTCAGTAGGTGGGTTGAGGAGGGAGAGTATTCCAGGCAGGGAGAAAGCTCAATGCCCAGAGCCAGAGGGATGAGGTGTCATGTTGGTGGCCCAGTCAGGAGGCCAGTGTCACTAGGTCAGAGGGCAAACTGGGGAGTGAGCCATAAAAAGACTGGAAGGGTGGGAGGTGGTTGAGGTTATGGAGGACTTTAAATGCCAAACAAAAGATTTTGTATTTGATCCTACAGATTATAGGGAGTCAGTGGAGTTTATTGAGTGTGTGTGTGTGTATGTGTGTGTGTGTGGTGTGTGTGACATGAACAGACCTGATCCTTAGGAAAATCACTTTGGAGGCTGAAAGGTGGATTATTGGAATAGGGAGAAACTTGAGGCAGACTGATCTAGCTCCAGCTACTACAACAGACCAGGTGTGAGACAATGAAGGCCTTCACCTAAGTCAAGGCAGTGCTATAGGAGAGAAGGGGATGTATTGGAGAAATACAAAGGAGAAATAGACAGGCTTTGGCATCAGCTTATCCACAGGGGGCAAGATGAGAGACAGTGAGGAGTCCAGGATGACTCTGAGGTTGTTAGCCCAAGGAACTGGGAAGATGAAAGTACTCAATGAATCTCAATAGCTAGAGAGCTGGTCTTGGAGTCAGAAAAGACAGACTCAAGTCTTGATCCTCAAATCACTAATCATGTGATACTGGAAGAATCACTTAACTTCTCAGCCCCAGACAACTCTTTAAGTGTGTAGGTCATACAAAGGGGCAGCTAGGTGGTGCAGTGGATAGAGCACCAGTGCAGGAGTCAGGAGGACCTGAGTACAAATCTCACCTCAGACACTTGACACTCACTAGCTGTGTGACCTTGGGCAAGTCACTTAACCCCAGTTGCCTCATCCTGGGTCATCTCCAGTCATCCTGATGAATATCTGGTCACTGGATTCAGATGGGGGAGAAGTGAGGCTGGTGACCTGCACAGCCCTCCCTCACTCAAAACAAAGTCAAGTGCAAGTCATGTCATTATTTCTCTGATGACATGGTTTTCTTCAGCAACGAAGGACGAACACACACATATACAAAGCCGGCCCTCTGTATCAAAGGTGAGATTTTCTATGTTATGAATCCACTTCACCAACGAAATGACAATTGTCTTTTGAGAAAATCAATATGGCTGGTGGGTTGGGGAAGGGGGGCCACAAAGGCAGCAGGTATCCCCAGACCATAACCAAGAAAGAGTAAAAGGAGCTTTGCAAAAGAGAGATGAATATAGATATTAATGTAATTGTCTGTTTTCCTTTAGTAGTGTAGAAAAAATAGAACTTTGTATCTAGTTTACATGGAAAGTCACCTGAGGTATGTATCCAGAGGCTGCCACCCAAGGGGTCTGCTACCTAACCTAGCTTTCACCTGCCAGTGATCCACTTCGGTGACCTTGACAGCTGAGAGAAGCAACTTTCAGCCACAGGGATCAGTGCTCAGGCTTAAACATTTTACTTTTACTTATAAGTGCACTTGGTGATCTTCACAACAACCCTGGGAGGTAGGGGCTGTGGTTGGCATCATTTTACAGATAAGGAAATTGAGCCTAAGAAAGGTTAAGTGACTTGCCCAGGATCACACAGCTAGTAAGGTTTTGGAGGCTAGATTTGACCCCAAGCGTCTCTGACTCCAAGTCTAACCCTCCTAGCTGCCCCTGAGGTATGACTCTGAGTGCCAGAATCTATTTGAACCTAGGTGAGCTCCTTTCTCAGTCCACTATCTACCAGGACCTTGAGGCCACATGTGACCTTCTAGGTCTTCACGTGCCAACTTTTGACTAAGCCCATATTTTATTGAACAAATCCTTTTCCCAAGGGAATTTGTTCTGTGAAGTTTGGATTCATTCAAAGAGCCTCACCTAAGGACCTAGAATGTCACAAGTGGCCTTGAGGCGGCAGGTTCCCCACCTCTAAACTCTGTAACACTATCTCTACTATCTATTTTATTTTCAAAATTTGTCATTAAATTGTTGATATCTCACATTTTTCTATCCCTTTCGTATATAGATAGATAGATATAGATAGATATTTATATATCTATATACATCTATATTTATACACACATACATGCACACATATATTTATCATATATACACACATACATGCACATATATGTATAAACACATATGTGTCTATGCATTTGAATATATTTTTATATGTATGTAGTGGCAGCTAGGTGGTACAATTGATAGAACACTAAACCTGAAATCAGGAAGACCTGAGTTCAAATCCAGCCTCAGACAATTTCTAGCTGTGTAATCTAGGGCAAGTCACTTAACCCTGTTTATCTCAGTTTCCTCAACTGTAAAATGAACTGGGGAAGGAAAGGGCAAACCAGTCCAGTATTATTGCCAAGAAAACTCCAAACTGGGTCACAAAGAATCAATATGACTGAAATGACTGAACAACATATATGTATGTATATAGTCCTCCCCCAATCAGACCCCAGAGAGCCATCTCCTGGAACAAGTGAAAGAAAGAAAAAGATTGGCTCAGCAAAAGTGATCAGAACATCAACTGAGGCTGACAGTATGCAGAATATCCTCTACCCATCATTCCCAACGTGCACTGCCCAGAAAACCAAACAGAAATGGAGGCACATGAAGCAAAACAATGTAGTTATTGCCTTATTAAAATTATACAGTCAGATACACACACACTCACATACACATGCTTACGCACACACGCACTCACACATACATATCTTTAAAAAACAAAAGGAAAACAGATATCTGACAGGACATAGCTTGTTTTATTTTGTTTTGTTTTTGCAAAATCTTTCCCTGTCCTTTGTAAATGGAAATGTGTATGTTTGTCGATAATCTTTTTTTTTTTTTTGCTTTTAACAAATCACCAAAACTAGAGTAACGCAAGGAATCAACAGCCCACCAATTGCAATATAATTTAAATTTGTTTGATTGCAGCAGTCATGCTACTTTCTGTTTGCAGCCCTGTTTATAGGTTTTTCAAGGATGAAGTTCGGACTGTTAACCATTGGACACTTTCTTTGTTTTAGTTGTGCATGACTCATGCTAGCTCTTTGCCTGTTTGACCACCAGATTGTCTGATGTTGCCAAGGGAAAAAACTTTTTAAAGTAGATAATAGATTGGCTCTTTCATTGAAAAAGAAAAAAAAAAAGGAAAGGTTTTCATTATCCTTTTGCTTTAAAATCAGCTTTGTGGTAGGAAAGTCAATCAGTCTTCTCTCTGTCTTTTAACACACCCTTCTCTTCTCAGAATTTGTTTTCTGTATCATTTAAGAGAATCAATTAGAGAGAAAGATGAAAATACCACAGCTTCATTCCATAATTAAAAATTAAATCTAAGGTCAAATTGTAGCTCTTCCTTACTGAGACATACACTTCCAAGGTTAATAGCAACCCATGCTTTCAAGACAAAATAGTGCAGTCGATAAAGAAATACTTATTGAACACTTCCTCTGTGCCTAGCATTGTGCCCATTGCTTATCATCTAGAAATGCAATAGCTCTAAAAGGAAAGCAAGGCCTCTTCCTTCCTCCTTCCCTGCAACGAAATCTGACAGAGGACAGTGGGAGAGTAGATGAAGAACAAGACTGAAGGCAAGAAGATCTGAGTTCAAGTCCCACCTCTGACACGTAGTGACTGCTGGGCATGGGCAAGTCACCTTTCATCTCAGGGTTCTAGGCAGTTCTCTAAGGCGATTGCTCTCTGAGGGTGTGAAAGCTCCCTAGTCATCGGGTGTGCCATGCACAATATGGAATCTATTCTTCACATGGCAGGTAGGAGTTTCCTGACTTGGCAAAGAATAGACACTGGGTCTTGAGCAAAACTAGTTGGAGAACCACTGCTATTAGTCTTTGAGATGCGGAGCCTTGGTCAGTCTGCTTTGATGGGGAGTTCACTGCATTGCGGAAACTGCAAGTGTTGATTAAGATAATCACTGAAACAGTGAGTAGATGCGTCATATTCGCAGTTTAAGTTGATCCTCATAACAACCCTCTGATAAGGGAAGGAAACAAGCCTTTATGAGTTCCTACTATGCGTCAGGCACTGTGTTCAGAACTTTACACAAAAGTAGCTCAATCTATCCTCACAACCACCTTGGGAGGTGGGTTCTGTTATTATCCCCAGCTTATATTTAAGGAAACTGAGGTGAAAAGAGATTAAGTGACAGTATCACACAACTGGTAAGGCCAGATTTGAACCTACAGATGCCTAACTCGAGGCTCAGCACCCTAACCAATGGCTCACTTAGCTAGCCTAGGAGACAGGTGAACATGCATACCAGAATAAGGACACTTTTATAGGCTGAAAAATGGGGTAATTTTCTTTCAGTTGAAAACTGAAATCTCCCTTTTGTATTTAAAAAATGAATTACTGCAACTATTGATTTCTTTGTAATTGGCTACTGGTTCCTGACTACCTCTCATTTTATCAATGTACTTCTTCCAGTGGCCCCTGAATTCAAGTAGGAGTTCATTTCTCCCTGTCCAATATACCTTCAGACCTAATCAGAGAGATAGAAGACTAGGGCTAGTATACTATGTATTCACAACAATGGAAAATTTTGGTAGTAGGCAGCGTGATGTGAACACATTCAAAGTAATATGGCTTCCAAAGTATCACAGATATCTTATGCTGAGACAGGCTTAGATATAAGGAAGTCCTAAGCTTGGGCATAAGAAAAGAAACATGATACAATGGAAGAAACCCTGGCTTGGGCATCACAAAATGTAAGTTTAAATCTTGCCTCTGAAACTTATTACCTGAATACTGATGCAAGTAGCTTCATCTCCTGGCCTCAGTTTCCTTATTTGTAAAACAAGAGTATTGGGAAAGATGGTTTCTAAAAACCCTTTGAGCTATGATCTCAATAGAAGGTATTATGATAGGGATTCAAGGTCTATATTAAATAAAATTTCAATGCATTAAGCTATAATGTGCAATTATTATTTGTTATAGAATATTTATTGTTATTAATGATATTGTTAAAAATGAAGAAAGGGACTTTACTTTGTTTACCTTGTTATTTGTATCTTTTCTATTAGAACTATAGCTTTTTGAGGACAGGGACAGTATTTTGGCCTTTCTTTGTATCCCTAGGGCTAAGAATGGGGCCAAACACAGTTCTTGGCACAGTTTTACTCTGTGCACAAAGGGAAGGTATTCTCAGATGGAAGGCACTTGAGACTGAAGTATGAGAAGGAGAGGCATGCATTGCAGAACGTTGTATCAGAACAACATTTTGAAATCAGTTGCCCCAGGATTTTTAGTCCCATTTTGCAGATGAGGAAATGGAAGCTGCTAAGGTTCAGGGAATTATCCATGGTCACATGACTATTGTGAGTCAAAAGTAGAATATAAAGTCAGGTCTTCGTTGGATCCAAGATTTTTGTCCATTCCACACTTTCACTCTAAACATACATTGGATGAAGGATGGGGAAAAATAGAAACAGTGACAAAAACAGGGGAAACATGTCTTTGATGCCTCTGAAGGTATCGAGGTTGAAATAATCTAAACCTACTTAGAGGTAAACAAAGGAAAAGAGAAAAAAAATTCTGATGGATCCAAATAGTAAGGCTGCAGGAGGTGACATTTAATTAATAACTATAGAATACATTAGACATTCGATTTGGAAGGGCGTTAATTAACAAGGATTTATTAAGTGCCAACTACACTCCAGGCAAAGCACTGGAGACTAAATCCCAATTTCAGAGAAATGCCCATCACTTGAATCACAGCAAGAAATCTGGGAAGAGAGAAATTTAAAATAAACCTCAACATAAGCAGAGAAGACAAAGCACATTTTACATTGAGAAATAATGGCAATCCAACAGTTTTCTTCATAGAAGAAAAAAGAAAAGGAATTGCTGTTGAGTAGACAAAGGTACCATCTTGGACAGGTAGTCAATTAAAGGGGTAAATGCTTCTAAGCACTAGCTAACCTTCCAGGACAGTGAGATCAGGTAGATGATGCCAAAAACATCCCAGCCAATATAAATATACATATACACACACACACACACACATATATATATATATATATATATGTATATATATATATATACATATATATATATGTATAAATATGAACAGTATGCAAAGAAGAAACAAATCCCAGCTTTATGAATCTATTTGTTTTTCCTGAGTGAATAGTAAGTCAGACTCTTGAATGATTAGGAAGTTCATCTGAAAAGCCATGTAACATTTCAGGGATTGACATAATCAGCACTGCTTTCAGTAAACAGGAGCATCTTGAAGACTTTACTATCTGAAAAATATCCTTCTTCCATTGGGATTTTGTGTGGACCACCTCCATAAATTAGCCAACACATTTCATGGGTAGATACTCCTTTGCTTTATGCTTCAATTGGCATTTGTAAACAAAGAGTAAATGAATGAAGACATTGCTATTGTTGCATATTTCAAAGAATCTTAGGGGAAATGAGAAAGCCATTAGAACATTGGATGAATATATCACAGAGGCAAGAATACATAGATGAGAGCCAGAGAGGATGAGCTGCTATCTATATTCTTATAAGGAATCTCCCCATCAATGACCTCATGGATTCATAGAAATATAAACCTAATCCATATGGATTGGGCTTCTGGAATCAGAAGCCAAGCAATTCCTGGCAAGAGGTGAAGAGATAAGAACACCATGAAAGCAGCAGAAAGAGAAAATGAAAAGGGAACTTTTCTTCAAATCAAAGGACAAATTCCACTCTTGTTTTATGGTAAATTTTTAATAAATACTTGAGAATGGATTACTTTTCTTACAGTTTGTATAAGCCACCACAATTTGCAAAATATTAAGAAGTTAATCGATTTTTATGAGTAATTCAAAGGAACCCAACTAGAGAGCTTAACAAATAGAAAACTTCATGATTTGTTCTTTGATAAGGAAGTTCATCTAAAATAACCATTAAGAAATATAGACAAAGGTAGAAGAAGAGGTTAAACCTGGTTGTGACAGAGGAGGAATTTTCAAAAGTCAACCGTATGTACAATAGGAACCTTATAAATTGAAAGGAAAGGCAAGGACAATTTAAATAAAATCTTTAGTTGCAGAGTTCATCGAGCAAAAAATAAAATGGAAACTCTAATTGAATAAGGTATCATTTGCAAAAGAACTGCAAACATTTCCTCAAGAAAAATCCAAACAAAGGAAGTCATGGCAATTTTCAAGTATTCCTTACGCAAATTACTTTGGTGGTCATCAAGTCAAGAGAAGAGATTTTCTACTGGAAAACAAAACAAAACAAAACAAAACAACTATGTGACTTAAGGAGAATTTTTGAAATGAATAGTTAAAGGGCCTAAAGAAATCCTGAAAGGAGATAAGACAAAGCTATTAGCACACTATGTGAGGACACTTTTAAGAAGATGAAAGCAAACAACAAAGAATTAAGGGGCAAAAATAGTTAGGAAAGGTACCAGTAAGTAAGCAGGGTTTGAAGAAGACTGAGTTCTCTGAGCAAAGCATCCTGAATAATGGTTGAAAGAGACAACGAATGAAACACGATGAATGAGCCATGCAGAGAGCTTTCAAGGACACCTATTTATTGAAAGTAAGAATTCCCATTTGAGCAGGAATACATTAATCTCATAAGTGCTTGGGAAGAAGTAGAACAAGCCATACAGACTAGTGGGCACAAAAATTCCAGTATTGGATTGCTCAACCCTTCAATGAGGGCCTAAGGACAAAGATCCATCATGAGCATGCTGAGTGACTCCACTAAGGTAGCTTAGTGAACAGAATGCTGTACAAGAAACAAGAAAGACCTGAAATCAAATCTTCCCTCCTATTTACTAGCTCTGTGACCCTGGAAAGTCCTTTAACCTCCATCAATCTCAGAGGATTTATTTTTATTTTTATTGTAAAGTGAGTGTTGACCTCCATGATTTCTTCCAATTTTAAATCCATATTCCCATGATCCACTCTCAAGGCATTGAAGTGGTTTCAAAGGAAAATCTTATAGCTGAAAAGTGATTCAATTCAGACCTAAAAATACTGATGGATGGGCAAGATACAGATTTAAGTGGAGCTTTTTTTTGTGATAGAGAAGATTAGAAGATGAAGTCTTTGGAGTCTAACTGGAGAGAAAATTCCTCCAATATCCAGATATATTGTTTGTATGTAGTTGGTATGTTATCTGTCCTTCAATTTATGACCTCATTGAAAGCAAGTATTGTTTTTCCCTTTTTCACATTACAATTGCTTATGGAATGTATCTTGTCTTGACTTAATGTATATGATAGATTGGAATGGCAATGTGTCAATATATATGATGACATTATAAGAGGCATAGCTCAGAAATGCTGCAGGCATTTGGAGAAAAGTGAGATCAGTTTGGGCTTGAGTAATGAGTGAAGACACAATTTAATAGGGTAAAATAGAAAGTGTAACATAGGTTTACAAATAACTTCACAAGTACAATATGGAGGAGCACAGTTAAGCAACAGATTTTTGAGGAAAATAAAGACTTGGAGATTTTAGAGAAATCCAGTGTAAGTTACTCATCTGTGATACAGTACTCCAAAAAGATCATGTGTGCTTGGTGTGTGTTGTGAAGCTTGGCATTCACTAAGAAGAAGGTGATATGCCTACTATTAACCACCCTTGGAATATCACAGCTAATAGATTTAGTTCCATCGGTGGCTCAATTTTTGATAAGTTGGAGAGAATCCAAAGGAAGTATCAGAATGTGAGTCCAAGTCACATGATGGTGGCTTGAAGGAAATGGAGATGCCTATGTTGTTTCTCCAAATAAAAGATGGACTACAAGTTCTTTTAAGGAAAGCCGCAGCTTCATTTTTGTCTTTATGACCCAAGCACTTGGCACATAGTAGACACTTGATACATATCTGGTAATCGATTGAACAACTAATTGATGTTTGACTTCTAGAAGGGGTGAGAGGAAGCAAGATAGCTAGCTGTCTTCAATATTTGAAGGGGGATCTCAGAAAATAAGCATTAGTCTTGTTCTTGTTTTTTCTCTAAAACAAGAACTAAGAGCCATAAGTCGGAAGTCGTGAAGAGACAACCTTAGGATTAATGTCAAGGAAAAACAAACAGGTACAACAAGAAAACCTTCCCAACAATGAGTGCTATCCAAGAGTGGAAGAGGCTGCCAAGGGAGCTACTGAGTTCTCCCTCCTTACATGTCTTCTAACAACCTGGATGAATCAGATAAGTTACAGAGGAATACTTTCTTGGTAAGGACTTGGGCAAAGTAGTCATTGAAGTCCCTTCCCAAATCTGAAATTCTGTGATTTTTTTCTACAAATTCAAAGGGAAGTGATTAAAGGGACAAATCATATACTTTGGGCAGGAAGTAAATAGAGTCAATATATTTTAGAATGAATGTATAGAGAAAGGAGAAGAAAAGCCACATGAACCAATTTCAACCAAACCAACATCGATGATGGATGACAAACTTTTTATGAGAAAGGAAAAAATAACTTTTGGAATTCATTGATTTATATCAATGATGTA
Source organism: Notamacropus eugenii (assembly GCF_028372415.1). Lineage (NCBI taxonomy): Eukaryota > Metazoa > Chordata > Mammalia > Diprotodontia > Macropodidae > Notamacropus > Notamacropus eugenii. The sequence goes on from NC_092873.1 coordinate 532,995,688, forward strand.
TGGACCAGAGTGTGGCATCACAACCTGTGCTCAAGAAGGAAAGCTAGCCATTACTCAAAGAACAATATATAATTTTGGTCTGTGAACAAATTTTACTGCAAGGAACTCAGAAGCTTAGGCAGAGAGCACCAAATACCTATGATGTGATTGAGGGTGAGTGGGCTCCTAACTTGTAGAGAAAACTCCATACTATTCGGGCATCTGATTAAATAAAAGTAACTCAGAATGTATCAGACCTAGGTCTGAGTTGTGGTCATTTCCTAACAACTGTAGACTGCTGGCAAACCACTGACTTTCTAGGAGCTCTTGTATCATTACCTTCTTTAGGCAATGTCCACTGGACATAGCTCACTGATTTGTTATATGTAAAGTATACCTAAAGTCCTATGGAAATATTTATTATAATCTTAGTTGAATGGATTGTAGGAGAGTAAAGAGTATCTCTGTGGTAGATCGAAGAGAGGATGGACAATTTCATAGCCGAAACCTGTCCTGATGAGGAATGTGTTATCTCCAGAGGGGTTTGATTTCCCCTCACGGAGGCCTTCAAGCTGAGCTGAATGACCAATTGTTGACATTAAGTGAAGATTTATTTTGTATGTGAGTTGGAATAGATGATCCTTGCAACTCTCAAACTCTTTAATTATGGGAATTGTCTGTTTAAGATTCGATTCATTCTTGGACTCTACTTGCTCTTTGATCTTCTCAATTGAAAAGGACCCAAATCTGGTGATACTGTGGGATGTCTAGTCCAAGCACAAGTTTGATCAGTGTTTCTGCCATGGTTACTTCTGACTCTAAAATGTTTTGTGATATTCACTCACATGATATAGCTCTGTATCCTTTACAAAATATTCCATATTAAGTTACTTTAATATTGGTGAGGCAGCATGATTTGATGGGGGTGGGGTGAGAAGAGAATGAATAAGGGTTGATCTGAAGAAATGTGGTCTACTCTCAGCTTTGATATTTGCTAGCCACGAGACCAGGAGCAAGAAAGATGTAGAATAAAAGATGTAGAGCTTGAAGGGACATGAGAGAGCACTGAATCACAATGCCTTATTTTCCAGATGAAGACGAGGAAGGTGGAAGAGCTCAACTAATTTTATACATGTAAGTGGCAAAACTAGGATGCAAGCCTTATTCCATTGACTCCAAATCTAGCCCTATTCCTATTGGAGCATGCTGCCTCAGTTTCTACATCTGTAAAATATGGATCATTGTAATTTCACCATTTGCCTCACACAGTTGTGAGAATAAAAGCACTTTGAAAATTGTAAAGTCTTTTTTGAATGTAGACTTGTCTTCACATTTTTTCAGCCAACTAATTAGGATTTTCATTTAAACAGCAGTTGATTCCAAATGATCAATTCTAAGCATTCTCTGAACACACTGGACTCCACAAACAATAAGTCAGATGAGGAAGTGTAATCTCATGTGATTTATCCATTTAATTTCCCCTTGTTCCTAAAGACAGCATACAAATCCCAGCATCCCTTTTCCTCTAGTTTTCGTTTGCTGACGTCCATGATTTAATGCCTCCATTCAAGATTGGCTCTGCGGGAGGGGTTAGGAAGACAGCAGAGCTCCCATTTCCCTTCATTATATAAAGCAGCTGAAGCTTTATAGGCTCAGGGGAGATGTGGGTTGTTTTAAAAAGAAGCTGGCTGGGGGACATGGGATCTGGACCCAGATCCAGATTCTTGGTGAAATTCAGCAGAGAGCAATTGTGTCCCTGCCTGGAAGAGGTTAGAAGCCTCTAACTTAATTTGAGCAAAGTCCTGGTGATTTGGAAGGTATAATGTTTTGGCACATATTCAAAAGAGCAACACTTGATGTGGCCAATCTTGCCAAATCCCTCCTATACTTTAGCCTCTTCTCCTAAGAGAAAGTGGATGTGGAGCCAACTTAAAAGCCAGCTGGAGGTTGAACAAAATCAAAGGCATCTGCCAGGCTCTGGAGCTTGAGAAAATTTAGAAACTGTTCTGATGATAGATACTCTATTTCTCCAGTGTCCCAAGCTGAGGGCATATGATGATCTTCAAGTAGCATCTGATATTATCCATATTCTGGGATTTATAAAGTACCTTGGCTTCATGCCAAGGACTGGGATAGGATAAGGACCATTCTACTGAGGACTCAGAGTTGCAATTACTCATTGAAACAGCAGATACAATAGCTTATCCCTATTGATAGCTTTCTCTGCCTCTCATACCATTTCACAACCAGAGGATACTACAGAGAGATGGAAGAGACTTCAAAGACCATCTAATTCATCAATTCTGCACTTGAGGAAACTGACACCCAGAGAGGTTAAGTGACTTGTTAATGATATGACACTTAAAACACCTTGCCTCCAAAATCTTAGTTCAACTTTAATAACTTTAGAAATATACATGCTACAAATTTTTAAACATATCATTTAAAAGTTGAATTGTTTAAATTTATTTTATACTCATTTGGTTGTGGGAATTTTAAATGATGGATGTCTAATTTTACGTTTACTACAGTTGGTAAATAACACTTTCTTTGACCGGGGGATCTGGAGAGCAGGTCTTCCTTGGTCCTGATCTATTTCCATGAGATTTTTTTTTTCTTGCCTTAACACCAACATTGTGGATGCCTCATTCGTTGGATGATCTTGAGGTGAGGATGACAAATGTTTTCCTTTCAGGCACTAAGCAGCAGCTGGTGAAAGTTTTTACAAAGGCCAAAAACTGACTAAAGCGATGTACAACGCAAGAGTGCAAATATGTTAGATTTCAATCAGAAGCATCTCACTATCTTGTTTTCCCCTAATAGAATAGAAGCTTATCAAGGAATAAAAAAGAAGAAGTTTCATTTTTGACTTCATATCTCCAGTGTCTGACTTAATAAGCTCTTTATCATTTTTATTATTACTAACAACCGTGATTCATTATTATTAACACCACTACCACCACCAACAATAATGTTGTAGTTCTTCATTTGTGTTTGACTCTCTGGGGCCCCGTTTGGGGTTTTTTTGGTAGAGATACTGGCGTAGTTTGCCATTTCCTTCACCAACTCATTTCACAGATGAGGACACTGAGGCAAGTAGGATTAAGTGACTTGCCCAGGATTTCATAGCTAGTAAGTGTCTAAGGCAAGATTTGAACTCATGAAGATGAAGCTTTGGGATTCCAAGCCCAGTGCTCTATCCACTGTACCACTTAGCTGCCCTATAATAATAGTTGTAGTAGCTTACATTTATATCACACTTATTATGTTCCAGGAACAGTACTAAGCACTTTACAAATTTGATCTCATTTGATCCTCACAACAACTCTGGGGGGAGAGATGCTATTATTATCACTACTTTACAGATGAGGCAACTTAAATGACTTTTTGGAGTCACACTGTTCATGTGTTAGGCTGGATTTGAATTCAGGTCTTATGGACTCCAAGTCTGACTCTCTGGTACCCCCGAATTGCTTGCTTAATTGCTTATCCAAGGTCAGAAGAATTCCAACCCAGGAGGTCTGACTCCCAGTCCAAAGACTCTTTCCATTAAACTACACTGCAATGAGGACAAACTTTATCTAGCATGAATTTCAGATTTATATTTCTAATTGACAAAGTTCAAGATATGCATTGACATCAAGTTGGAAACTTGGCTTCACCAAACAAGTCACTTAATGTTTATACAGCTCCGTTTTCTCATCTCCATAATCTTGATAACAATTATAATAACCATTTAAGAACTGGGAACAGAATTCCCAGTGCCTTATGAAGTCTCAGCAATGTCAACAGAAAATGTTACAGAAAATAGGACTGTTAGCAGTTCTTACTGGTTATTTGGAGGGATCTGATCTTGCAACTGTAGATATTTTTTCAGAGATGTGAGGAAATGGGCGAATCAGCAAAAGACTAATATTTCTTGCCCAAAATCCGTCTCTTTTCCTTGGCATGAAAAGGTTAATCCGTTGAAGAATCTCTATTGCCATCCCTTATGATGACCCTTGGCGATGATGCAATAGAGGTAATTACGACAAGCCTCTCTTCACTCTCTGGTTTGGAGCTTTTAAGGAACTACAGCGAACCAATTCTCCTTTCTCTTCTGATCAAATGAGACAAGATTTGGACAGCACTTCGCAAACGTTAAAGTGCTATCTAAATGTTCATTGCTGCTTTGATTGTGGTTATAATACTTGCTTAGCCAAGACTCTCTTTGGAACAGCCCCCAGGTGATGTTGCTGCTGTTTGGCTACTCCTTCCACAGTGCGACGGATCCCCCGGGCCTTTCCATTTAGGAATTACATGCTTACAGAATTGTTAAGTTAAGCAAAGGATTTTCCGAAGATTCACAAGTGCCAGCTTCATTGTATATTTCTACATTTTTAAAGCATACTTATGAAGGTTCATTTTATAGGATAAAGGCTGAGACCTTTACTCTGACCCTCCAATGCTGGACAGTTTTCCCAGAAATCTAGTGCCTCGCTAATGATCACCTCTGTATAGTAAATATAATATATATCAAATATAATATTTCTTATGCTAAATAATGTCTTTATGTTATTTGTTTATATTTTTTAATGATCGGTTTGTAAGACAGCATTTTTTTTTCCGAATAAGAAATTTAGTTCCTCCCAGATGAACTGTATTGGGAATGGCTTGGAACTTAGTGCTAGAATGACTTGGGAAGCAAAACAAATCTTCAGTTCTAAAGCTCTTGTCTCCTAATAATCAGTGATCTCTTGGTTGCCAAACCCGAATGACCTTTTCTTAATCCTCATTCTTCTTGACCTTCCTTGAGCCTTTGCCACTGTTCACATTCTTTAAAAAACAAAATAGATTTCCATATTCTCTCCCTCCCCCTGCCCTCCCCCCACCCACTGAGAAGGCAGAAAGCAGGATACCAATTATACATGTGATGCACAAAACATATAGCCTTTGACACTGTTGATCAGCCCCTTCTCCTTGACATTCTCTTCTCTCTGGACTTCTGGAACACTGTTCCCTCCTGGTTCTCCTCTCACTTTTGTGACCTTTATTACCTGTCTCCTTTTCTGGATCCTCTTCCAAATTACCAGTCTCCTTTTCTGGATCCTCTTCCAAATCTTACTATCAACCTGTGTCTTGCAAGGTTTTGTCATGGGCCCTCTTCTCACCTCCCTCTATCCTACTCAAATATACTTATCCTGCCTCAGTCTTTTTTCTGACCCCCAATCTCACATTTCTAACTGCCTTTCAGACATCTATCTCAAACTGGATGTCCAGTAGATACCTTAAACTCAACATCTCCAAAATGGAACTCATTGTCTTTCCTTGCTAAACCCTTTTCCACTCCGACCTTCTTGTGTGCTGCTAGTCCCTTCATGCTCACAACCTAGAAGTCATCCCTGACTCCTCACTATCTCTCCCAGTCACCATATTCAAGCTGATGTTAAGGCCTATTCTTGTAATGTCTCTCAAATGTGCCCCGTCTTATCTTCTGACACCACCTCCACCCTGGTGAAGAGACTCATCACTTCCTAGTTGGGCTGTTGGAATAGCTGTTCAGTAGTCTGCCTACCTTGTGGCTCTTCCCACTCCAACCATCCTCCATCAGCTGCTAAAGTGATTTTCCTAAAGCCCAAGTCTGTTCATGTCATTGTCTCACTCAATAAACTGCAATGCCTTCCTATAACTTCCAGGAGCAAATCCAAAATTATCCATTTGGTGATAAAGGCTTTAATTGCCTCACATCACCTACCTTTCCAGTCTTCTTACAGATTCTTCCCCAACATGTAGTCTTCCATCCTGTAACTCCTGGTTCTTCCATGACCAAGACACTCAATTTCTCAGCTCTGGGAATATTCCTGGTTGTCCTTCAGACCTTGAATGGTCTCCCTTCTGCCTTTAAGTCCCAAATAAAGTAGCATTTTCTACAGGAAGACTTTTCCCTCTTAAATTTGGTGCCTTTGTTTTTTTAAATCATTTCCTATTTGTCAGGAACATCGTTTGTAGATATTTGTCTATGTGTTGTATCCCCTATGAGATTATGAGGTTCTTGCATGCATGGATGGTCTCCCATCTGTTTTTTGTATCTTTAGCCCTTAGCACAGTGTCTAGCACATAGTAGCTACTTATCCACCAGCTACCTTGAATTTTGTTCATCTTTTTCAAGGTCCATCATTTTCCCCTTGTTCCATCCACAAATGGCAATATTTGAGACAATATTGGCAGCTGATCAAAACGTTGCAATTAATTACCAATGCCTAAGATCATGTCTACAAATTCAACTGGCTTACCATTGTGATGGCCAAATAATTTAAGCAGTCATTCCATCAATTGTGATAGCGATAAGTTGTAACTGCAGAGTTGTCGCTGGAGTAAGCCCAATTATGCTACTTTCATGATCTGAAAATGGCCACAAGCAAATTATCCAATAGATTGTTTAATAATGGCAAGTGTAGATGAGCACAGAGTAAAAATAGCTGCTGGAAAGCACTTCATCAATTTGCTAAGATATATCTCTATCCGCTGCATAGATTCTCTTTCTTGCTGAGATTGGTACCCATTTTGGGGACCATTTAGCAACACTTGGCCTATTCAATTCAATTTCAACTAATGATCATTTAATAAGTGTCTTCTTTGTACAAGCTATTGTGCTAGAAACAATGGATGCAGAGAAAAGAAAATAAAATTGACCCTGATCTCAAAAAGTTTAAATTCTCTTACACAGAGATTACAAAACTCAAAATCTTGGCAAATTAAATTCATATAATTTGGGGAGAAGTCTCTAGCACCTAAAGAAATCAGGTTGATGTCACCCTCATCATCTATAAAGTGTCAGACTCTGAGTCAGTGACATCTGTGAGATCTAAACCTGACCTTGGAGAAGTCAATTAAACTTTCTGAACCTCAGTTTTCTCCTCTGTGGGGACAATGGGGATCATGACAACGGACCTTATATCGAACCATTAGATCTGCAAAGATCTTACATATATCATCTTATCCGATCTTTAGGGAGTGGGTCTTATTGTGGCAGGCAGCATGGTACAGGAAAAGGGAACCTGCTCCAAAGTTAGAAAACTTGGCCTTAAATCCCAACACTGATTCTTATTGCTTTTTTGAACTTAAGTAAGTCAGTTAAACTTCCTGTGCTCCAGTTTTCTCATATGTGAAATAAGGCTAGGTTGGATTAGAGGCCCTATAGAGTCTCTTCTACACCAATGGTGCTACAAGCGTACCTCTGATACGTCCTATCTATGTGAACTTGGATACCTCACTTAACCATCCTAGGACTATGTTGAGTCAACTGTAAAATGTGGGTGTTGTACTAGGTGACATCTGATGTGCAATTGGAATACTGCTGTTCCTGATACCCAGTCCAGCAACCTCTCCTGCCTCACAGGCTTGTTATGTGGCTGAAATGTGATCTGGACAAAGTGCTTTGCAAACTGCAGTCCTCTCTCTATACACTGTGTATTCTTGTGGACTCCAATGAGGCTTCCCTGAGATTGGAAGGGTTCAGACTCATTACAAAACAACAATGTCTTTTTTCTGAGATGAAGATTTGGGTCCCAATGATCCCTATATTCATCTTTCTCACAAAACTCTATTCAGGGATACATTAGAAAGCAGCTTAAAGACCAGAATGGGTCCCAAATGGGACAGTCCATCTGCTCAGATCCAAAAGCTGCAGTGACAGAAGGCTTTTCTTAGCCTCTCTCAACACTTACCTGCTCCTTTCCAATTCAGTTATAGCTTTGGAATTTCCTGAAAGTGGATGGTTTATGACTTTCCTCATATTCTCTCACAATAAACGCACACAATGAAACAACTTTAAAACAGTGATGAGCCCTACATCAGAACCTAGAGGAATCTGGGGGACGTGGATAATATATAGAAAAAGGGGGCTGGAGTCTGCAAGGTCACAGTCCAAATGCTGTCTTTCACACTAAAGGATGCATGACTGTAGGCAAGTCACAGAAATTTCTGTGTGCCTCAGTATATGCATCTATAGAATGAAGAGTTTAGACCTGTTGGCTGCTACTTCTCCTCCCAGTTTTAATTTATGATACTATTATTTATGATCATATAAGCCTTCTGGCTGAGGTCTTCATGGATAGACTGTCCATCATGAGTATAGCATGACAGAATGTCAGTGTTGAAAAGGAATCCAGAATCCATCTAGCTCAAGCCAGAATGGAAAATGGATCCACGCTGTAATATCCCAATCCAACCTGTACTGAAATATGCCACTAAAGGAGAATTCACCTGGGTCAGCCAAGGTAGGGATAGACAGGAGCCCTATACATGTGAGTTAAGAAAATGAAAACTAGATTGAGATGTCAAACAACCAAATTATTTAATTTATAAGTAGTGGATTAATGACAATCTTTAAGTTAAACTAACATTGCCCTAAGTTCTAATTCTGAGCCACAGTGACCTTGTGAAAAAAGTGACAACATCTCAGATGGAAGAATAAAGGATGAATGACAAGGTTACTAACATGGTAGACCAGAAAAATGGCAGCAACAGCAGTGGAAAGTGAATCATCAATAATTTATGAAATGTGTACTACATGCCAGTCACATTGCTATGTTTTGAGGATACAAAAGAAGAGAAGAAGAGCGCAGCGCGGTCGGCGTGGCAGGGCGGAGGGGACCCGAGGGGCCCGAGAGTGGCGGGCGAGACCAGCGAAGCAGGAGATAAGCCAGGCCGAGCCAACGATATCAGCGCAACAGCCTTTGAAATCTTCAGCCTAAAGACGGGACTTCAGTGGGTCACTACTTGAACATCCAGGAGCTGGGATGCCGGAGTGATCAGTAAGTGCTCTCCCCTCCCCCCCGATGACCGTGAGGGAACCATAAAATTCTTCCCCAGATTAATCCTGGATCAGTGGGAACAGCAGAAGGGGGCGGGTGGTCTCATAACACCACAGGCTGGAAAAGTGGCAAAGGGGGATTCTTCCCACCGTGGTGGAGGCTATCTGGAGGGACAGATGACCCAGGGCAGAGAAAATTCGCACTGAGACCCAAGCAAGCCTCAGCCCGGGAGACGAGCCCCAGGAGGGGCTGGAACACGCATTAGCCTCTAGGCGTGCCCCAGCCCTCCAGGGGAAAAAGGAAGACAATAGGGAAGCTGGGATCACCATCCCCGGACCTTGCCTTTGCCTCAGGCCAGATGAGGAGATAGCCTGAGACCAGACCACACCTCCCACACACCTATCAAGCTAACCCCAGGGTTGATCTGGGAAACAACAACAACAACAAAAACAAACAAAAAAAAAAAGCCTGCTTTTAGCCTAGACAAACATCAACTCAACTTAAAAGATCTGTATCTTCTGACTGAAAAAACCAAAAGCTACAACACTCAGCCAACATCATGAATCGGAAAAAGCAGACGAAAAGTGAAAAAACCATAGAATCTTTCTATGGGGATAAGGACCAAAACACAAACACCAAAGAGGTCAGAGCTGAGACTGTACTTCCATCTGAAACCTCAGATGGGACTATGAATTTCTCGCAAGCACAACTAGATTACCTGGAACGTCTGAAGAAGGATATAAAAGAAAAACTGGCCAATGATTTTAAAACCATAAAAAAAGAATTCACTGATGAGAACATCAATCTGAAAAAGAAAATTGAAGAAATGGAAAAGGAAGTTCAAAAATTAACTGGAGAGAATAATTCCCTAAAAGGAAGAGTTAATCAAACGGAAAAGGAAACTCAAAACCTAATAGGGAAAATTGATCAGATGGAAAAGGAAACCCAAAACCTAACTGGGAAAACTGGTCGAATGGAAAAAGAAGTACAAAAATTAAATGGAGAAAATAGCTCCTTAAAGGGAAAAATTGGCCAGATGGAAAAGGAGATGCGAAAGCTAACTGAAGAAAACAATACGATCAAGATTAGAATTGGGCAAGTAGAAACTAATGACTCAATGAGGCAACAAGAATCAGTCAAACAAAATCTAAAGAATGAAAAGATAGAAGAAAATCTAAAATATTTAATTGGAAAAACAACTGACCTGGAAAATAGATCCAGGAGAGAAAATCTAAGAATTATTGGCCTGCCAGAAACCCATGATGAAGAAAAGAGTCTGGACAATATCTTCCAGGAAATCATCAAGGAAAACTGCCCAGAAGTACTAGACTCAGAGGGCAAAATAGTCATCAAAAGAATCCACCGTTCCCCACCGGAAAGGGATCCCAAACTCAAAACCCCAAGAAATATAGTTGCCAAATTCCAGAGCTATCAAGTGAAGGAGAAAATACTACAAGCAGCCAGAAAGAAACAATTCAAATATCAAGGTCACACAGTCAGGATCACACAGGACCTTGCAGCTTCTACATTAAAAGATCGAAAGAATTGGAACCCAATATTCCGTAAGGCAAAGGATTTGGGACTCCAACCAAGGATCAACTACCCAGCAAAGTTCAGCATAACATTTCAGGCAAGGAGAAAGTCATTCAACGAAATAAGGGATTTCCAGAGCTTCCTGACCAAAACACCAGAACTCAATAGACAATTTGATCTTCAAATGCAGGTCTCCAGAGAATCATAAAAAGGTAAACAGAGGGGAAAAAACAAAAACAAAAACTTGCAACTCAATTAGGGCAATCTGTTTACCTCCCTGTAAGGGAAGATGATACCTGTTAATCTTGAGAACTGTGCAGCTATTATGATAAAAGGGATATATGTAGAGGGAACGGGCATAAAGTAAATGATGTCATGGCAAAAATATGATTTAAGTATGAGAAGGGAATGTAATAGGAGGTGTGGAAAGGGGGAAGCAGAAAATGGCAAATTATATCACATGAAGAAGTACAAAACTATAGTAGAGGGAAGGAGGGGAGGGAGATGAGCATTGTTTGAGAGGTACTCTCATCTGATTTGTTCAAAGGAGGGAACAATAACCTTAAGCAGATAATCCTAACTAGCTCTATAGGTAGTAGGAGGGGAAGGGGGAAGAAAGGGGAGGGTGGCTAAAAGGGAGGAAAGAAGCAATAAGAGTAAAGGGGAGTAAAAGGGAGGGGGGCTAAAAGAAGGAGGGGAAGGCTGCAGGAGGAGGGGGAGAAAAGTGAATACTATTGAGGAGGGGAAGGGAGACGGGAGAGTTAAAAGCACAAATGGTGGGAAAGAGGGTGGAGGGAAATACACAGATTGTAATCATAACTGTGAATGTGAATGGGATGAACTCTCCCATAAAACGGAGACGGATAGCAGAATGGATTAAAAGCCATAATTCAACAATATGCTGCTTACAAGAAACACATTTGAAACGGGGGGATACACATAGGATAAAGGTCAAAGGATGGAGCAGAATATATTGTGCTTCAGCTCATGTAAGAAAGGCAGGAGTAGCAATCCTAATCTCAGACAAAGCAAAAGCAGAAATAGATCTAATCAAAAGGGATAAGGATGGAAACTATATCCTACTAAAAGGCACCATAGACAATGAAGCAATATCATTACTAAACATGTATGTTCCAAGTGGTATAGCATCCAGATTCTTAGAGGAGAGGTTGGGGGAGTTGAAGGAAGAAATTGATAGCAAAACTATACTAGTGGGGGACCTCAACCTCCCCCTCTCTGAACTCGATAAATCCAACCTTAAAATAAACAAGAAAGAGGTTAAGGAGGTAAATAAAACTCTGGATAAGGTAGATATGATAGATCTTTGGAGAAAATTAAATGGGAATAGAAAGGAATATACCTTTTTCTCAGCAGTACATGGAACATTTACAAAAATTGACCATGTACTAGGACATAAAAATCTCACAATCCAGTGCAGAAAGGTAGAGATAATCAATGCATCCTTTTCAGATCATAATGCATTAAAAATTACATGTAATAAAAGGCCATGGAAAGAGAAACCAAAAATCAATTGGAAACTAAATAATCTAATTCTAAAGAAGGATTGGGTTAAAGAAGAAATCATAGAAACAATCAACAACTTCATTCAAGAGAATGACAATAGTGAGACAACGTACCAAAACTTATGGGACACTGCAAAAGCAGTTATTAGGGGAAGTTTTATATCTCTGAATGCTTACATAAATAAAATAGAGAAAGAGGAGATCAATGACTTAGGCTTGCAGTTGAAAAAGCTAGAAAAAGAACAAATTGAAAATCCCCAAGTAAATACCAAATTAGAAATACTGAAAACCAAAGGAGAGATTAATAAAATTGAAATAAAGAAAACTATTGAATTAATAAATAAAACCAATAGTTGGTTTTATGAAAAAACTAATAAAATTGATAAACCTTTGGTTAATCTGATCAAAAAAAAGAAAGAAGAAAACCAAATTACTAACATTAAAAATGAAAGGGGTGAACTCACCTCCAATGAGGAGGAAATTAAAACAATAATTAGAAACTACTTTGCCCAACTTTATGCCCACAAATTCGACAATCTAAACGAGATGGATGAATATTTTAAAAAATACAAATTGCCCAGATTAACAGAAGAGGAAGTTGAATACTTAAACAACCCCATCTCAGAAAAAGAAATTGAACAAGCCATCAATGAACTCCCTAGGAAAAAATCTCCAGGGCCAGATGGATTCACAAGTGAATTCTATCAAACATTTAAAGAACAGTTAATTCCAATACTACATACACTATTCTTGAAAATTGGGGAAGAAGGAGTCCTCCCAAATTCTTTCTATGATACAAATATGGTTTTGATACCCAAACCAGGAAGAGACAAAACAGAGAAAGAAAATTATAGACCAATTTCCCTAATGAATATAGATGCAAAAATTTTAAATAAGATTTTAGCAAAACAAATACAGCATCTTATCACGAGATTAATACATTATGATCAGGTAGGATTCATACCAGGACTACAGGGCTGGTTCAATATTAGGAAAACTATTAGCATTATCGATCACATCAACAACAAAGCTAACAAAAACCACATGATTATCTCAATAGATGCAGAAAAAGCTTTTGACAAAATACAACATCCATTCCTACTAAAAACATTGGAGAACGTAGGAATAAAGGGAACTTTCCATAAAATAATAAGCAGTATCTATCTAAAACCTTCAGCAAGCATTATATGCAATGGGGATAAGCTAGATGCATTCCCAATAAGATCAGGGGTGAAACAAGGTTGTCCATTATCACCACTATTATTCAATATGGTACTAGAAATGTTAGCTGTAGCAATTAGACAAGATAAAGATATTCAAGGAATTAGAATAGCCAAAGAAGAAACTAAGTTATCACTCTTTGCAGATGATATGATGATTTACCTAGAGAATCCCAGAGATTCAAGTAAAAAATTACTTGAATTAATAAACAACTTTGGCAAAGTTGCAGGGTACAAAATAAACCCACACAAATCCTCTGCATTCCTATATATTAGCAACAAAGTTCAACAGCAAGAGATAGAAAGAGAAATCCCATTTAAAGTTAGGGTAGACAGTATAAAATACTTAGGAGTCTACCTGCCAAAACAAACCCAGGGACTATATGAACACAATTACAAGACACTTTTTGCACAAATAAAGTCAGATTTAAGTAAGTGGAAAAACATTAGTTGCTCATGGGTAGGCCGTGCTAATATAATAAAAATGACAATTCTACCCAAATTAATATACTTATTTAGTGCCATACCAATTAAACTATCAGACAATTACTTTATAGAGCTGGATAAAATAATATCAAAATTCATTTGGAAAAACAAAAGGTCCAGAATATCAAAGGGACTAATGAAAAGAAATGCTTGGGAAGGTGGCCTAGCGCTACCAGACCTTAAACTGTACTATAAAGCAGCAATTATCAAAACCACTTGGTATTGGCTAAGAAACAGAGAGGTAGACAAGTGGAATAGACTTGGCACTCAAGATGCAGTAGGCAAGGAATATAGCAACCTTCTGTTTGATAAACCCAAGGACCCCAGCTTCTGGGATAAGAACTCATTGTTTGACAAAAATTGCTGGGAAAACTGGATAACAGTGTGGCGGAAATTAGGCATAGACCCATACCTGACACCGTACACAAGAATAAAGTCCAAATGGGTACATGATTTAGGTATAAAGATTGATACCATGAATAAACTGGAGAAGCAAGGAATAGTGTATTTATCAGATCTATGGAGAAGGGAAGAATTCTTTACTAAAGGAGAGATAGAATGCATTATGAAATGCAAAATGGATAACTTTGAGTACATTAAACTGAGAAGTTTTTGCACAACCAAACCCAATGCAACCAAAATCCGGAGGGATGTAGTAAATTGGGAAAAAATTTTTACAGCTAAGCTCGGGGATAAAGGCCTCATTTCTAGAATATATAGAGAACTGACCCAAATGTATAATCATACAAGTCATTCCCCAATTGATAAATGGTCAAAGGATATGAACAGGCAATTTTCAGAGGAAGAAATTAAAGCTATCTATAATCATATGAAAAAATGCTCTAAATCACTATTGGTTAGAGAGATGCAAATCAAAACAACTCTGAGGTACCACATCACACCTATAAGATTGGCAAACATGACAGAACAAGAAAATGATAAATGCTGGAGAGGATGTGGGAGAGTTGGAACACTAATTCATTGTTGGTGGAGCTGTGAGCGCATCCAACCATTCTGGAGAGCAATTTGGAACTATGCCCAAAGGGCTACAAAAATGTGCACACCCTTTGACCCAGCAATATCGCTACTAGGACTATATCCCCAAGAGATCATAAAAATGGGAAAGGGTCCCACATGTACAAAAATATTTATAGCAGCACTCTATGTAGTTGCCAAAAACTGGAAGTCAAGGGGATGTCCATCAATTGGGGAATGGCTGAATAAATTATGGTATATGAATGTAATGGAGTACTATTGTGCCATAAGAAATGATGAACAAGAAGACTTCAGAGAGGCCTGGAAGGACTTATATGACCTGATGCTGAGTGAAAGGAGCAGAACCAGGAGAACTTTATGCACAGCAACAACCACAGTGTGTGAGAGTTTTTTCTGGTAGACTTAGATTTTTGTAATAACACAAGAACTTCTGAAAAAAAAAAAAAATCCCAATGGAGGACCTCAAGGCAAAATGCCTTCCACACTCAGAGAGAGAAATATGGAAGTCACTCACATAATGTAGCAGATCATGTTTGTGTATGTGTATCTGTTTGTGTATCATGTTCTGATTTGTTATACGGATTCTTTCATTTATCTTAGTCTGACTACATAGCATGACTATAGTGAAAATATACTCAATAGGAAAGTATATGTAGAATCTATACAGAATTGTATGCAGTCGTGGGGAGGGAGGGAGGTAGTGGGGGGTGGGTGGGGAGGGATAAAATCGCAATTGTATGGCAGTGATTGTTAAACATTAAAAAAATTAAAAAATTAAAAAAAAAAAAAAAAAAAGAAGAGAAGAAAACAGAATCTCTGACCTCAAGGAACGTATATTCTATGGGAATGATATACTGGAATCAGTATGGATTCTGGTCTCCTTATGCCAGTGGAATAACAGATTCCCCTCAGACCACCTCAAATGGTGTGTATATATGTAATACATTTGTATTTGTGGGTAAGTGTATAATTTTTCTTATGTGATATCTAATTTCACCAAAGTAATATAACAAAGGGAAATGGCCAAGGCTACGTTGAATTCGTGGTTTCTACATATGTGTCCCCTTCAGCAACTCTGAACGTATGATGATATTTTTGATTGGCAATCCATACTTAATAATAATAACAAAAACAACAATTTTTTCAAATCCTCAATCAGTGTATCTGTCTGTACACAGAAGCCTCAGGTTGTATTCTTTAAAGCTGTGGGAAGCTCCCAATTCTTGAATCAGGATTACAAAATGATTCTGATAAATTTTCTACAACACCATAGTCAGTGACCTACTTTCCCCATGAAATTCCACAGAGCAATGTCAAAGAGCATATGATAAATACTTGGGAGAAACTTGGCAACATCTTTGATTTTCTCCTATATGTGGACAAGCCCAATCCCTGTGTGTAATTCATGTTAACACTTGACTCTCAATTCTAGACTCCTTTTTCTTGAAAGCACAGGTTCCAACAAGGCCTAAGAAATTAGAATTTAGAATGTATGAATTTTGAGAGAAGGATCTCTCTCTCTCTCTCTCTCTCTCTCTCTCTCTCTCTCTCTCTCTCTCTCTCTCTCTCTCTCTCTCTCCTCACTACCAACAGGGACAACAGAGAGCATGGTACAAAGAAGGTACAGGATAAATGCTTGAATTCAATTTACTTTGAGTATGATTTTGCATAAATTTTACCAAAAGGTGATGAACTTTTCAGGTACAATACAACAAAGTCAGTTGTCCACCAAGATGAAGGATAGTCATCTGTGTTGGAGGAAGGAGACTTCGAGTCAATTAAGTAACAAATCAATAAATAGGGCTAGAAATTAGCCCTGATAACTTCCATAATATGATAGATTGCTTGAGGTCCAGTGGATTGTTGAGATTATCTGGTCCAAGTGACTTCCCAATACAAAAATCCATCCAACCTCACACCTTTCATGTAGTAGCTTTTGTTAAGGTGATTTTGTCACTCTTTCCACACAACATTGGAGAAATGTCATATTTAGGATAACTATTCTTGGAGAAGAAAAAAAGAAACCATGAAAATAATTCTGTTTAGAAAGTTTCATGGCAATGGGGAAAAGATTATCATAAAATCTAGCACAGAGGCCAATGGAGAAATTAAAGACTATGAGAATCTGTTCCAGCTTTTGGTTATCAGCCCATACACACGACTTCTTCCTCAACTTATTTTACTGTGGAATATGATAAAATGTATAATATTGTGCAATAGATGAAATATGCTAAGCTTAATCAAGTCTACCAAACCTCTCTTATCATATAAGAGACATGGGAAAATCATCCAAAGTCCCCCAAAAGATGAGATATAACTTCTGTTTATAATAAAATAATCCACCTATTTAGCATTGTGTGAAATTGATCCTTCTGTCCGTGAGGGTATGACTTGCTTATATTGCTGCTGTCATAAAGCACTTTACAAACACGCACATACACACATATGCATACATTTGTGTGTACACATACATGTGCATTATATTTAAACCTCTTAGAAAAGTTTACTTATCAAGTGATGAATTTTGGTGGCACACAGTAATTCAGAAGGCAAGGTATAGTCAATGGGGCACTAGTTTGAAGTCAAGAAGATGTGTTCAAATCCTACCTCAGACATGTATTAACTGTGTGACCTTGGAAAAGTCACTTAACATCCATGTCTCATTTTCTTTATAAAAAAAAGAGGTTGTTTGATGTGAAGCCTTCTAAAGCAATGGCATCAAATGCAAATAGAAATAGGGGCCAATAAATAGTATAAAAAGATCCCTTTGAACTGTCTAGTGACTTAGAAAACCATATATTATCATTATCTATGATTTATTGTATTTTAAATTTTATATTGTTAAATATTTCCTAATGACAATTTATTCTGGCTCAAGCTGTGAGCGTTGTTTGGCACCTTTGATCTAAAGGATCTTTCTGATCTTGTGATTGTCATTCTGGTCAGTTCAATTCCATCTAATATTAGTAGAAGGAACATCCAAACTGGTCAAAACAAAGTATCCCTGGATCTATTATAGAGAAAAAAACACTCAGGGGCAGAGAGAAGCAGAAATGTCCCCCTAAGGATGACTCATCAAATGATACACTAGGAAGTAGGTGGAATTGGTAATGGGACACTTGGTCATTCATTATGCTCAGAATCTGTCAATTATCTCAGTTCTATAGTTTCTCAGTCCAGAAGCATAAATAAAATGGGAGATAGCTGAATGTTGAAGGAGACCATAGTGACTCATCACGCAAACCTCTGCATTTTGCAGATAAGGAAACTTATAAGAAAAGGGAGCTTGATCAAGTTCACATGGTCAGTTAGTAACAAGTGAGACTAGAAACTCGTTTTTAATAGAGCAGAGGTTTTTATCCTGGGGTCCATGGATTTTTGTTTGTTTGTTTGGTTGGTTTTAATTTTGAGAACTGTATTACAATACAAATTGCTTCCTTTCTGTTCCTTCTGTATTTTGCTTTATGTATTTTAAAATATAGTTCGGTATAATGAGGGCTTTCTGGAAAGGGGTCACAGACATGGTGAGGTGAGTCAAAGAAACACGGCACTGTGTAGTCCCTTCTGTCTCATAGGGTAATCTAAACCTTAGGTCTCAAGGCAAGCATTGAAGTGTCCTATCATAAGTAAAGGGTGCAAGCTAATCAACTAGTATAAAGGGATATCCCTTTGAAGGGAAGTGAGGATTTCTAAAGCTCCCTGAGAGGTTAAGGAGATGATGGATTGTTCAGACAGACTCCAATAGGAGCAAATGCCTGAGAGCACTCTGGCAAGTGTATTCATCAGGAAGCCAGCAGTGAGGACAAAGACTCCAAGGGAGCCAGTGCCAAACAGACAGCAGAGGTCCTCTACTGGAAGAATCTGAAACCCATGAGAGAAATTTCTGAAGGCTGCTAGACAGGGTGATTTTCTGAATTCCCTCCCCTCTACAAGCCCCAGTGGTTCCTTGTAACCTGAAGGACCAAACAGAAACTCCTCTCTTTGGCATTTAAACCTCTTCTTAACCTTTCTCTTCTTTCCTTCCTTCCTCACTTCCTCCTTTCTCTCTTCCTCTTTTCCCTCCTTCCCTCTTTCCTCTGTCCCTTCCTCCCAGCCTTTCTCCCTTCCTTCTTTCCTTCCTTCCTTCCTTCCTTCCTTCCTTCCTTCCTTCCTTCCTTCCTTCCTTCCTTCCTTCCTTCCTTCCTTCCATCCATCCTTCTTTCCTTCCTTCCTTCCTTCCATCCATCCTTCTTTCCTTCCTTCCTGCCCTTCCACATAATCTATGCTCCAGCCACATCAGCCTTGCAGTGGTTCTGTAAGCACAGTGCTAGGTCTAAGTACCTTTGTACAGTCTATTGTCCATGCCCCAAATGCTTCAACACCTTGCCTCCAGCTCCTAGTTCTGAATTCCTTATAAACTCAGCTCCCTCCCTGCTCTCTGCAAGTTTTGCCCTCCACTTAAGATGTGCTATCTTGCTATCTACAGATCATCCCTCCCATTAGAATGAAACCTCTGAGGGCAGGGAAAATGTTCATATTTCTGGGTGTCTCCTGAGCACAATTATTGGCACCTAGAAAATAAAACTGTGATTAAGTGTTTGTTGTCTGCCTGACTTGAATTTTCAGAAAGCAGAGAGTGTCCCAGTGAGAAATAATGTTGGGGACAAAAAGATCTAAAAGGCTGAGTTAACTTACTTCATTGAAAGAAATCTAGCTTACAGGGGACACCTGGGAGACTGATTCAATTTGGATTTAGGTTCACCTAACTGCGACAGGTGGGAGATGAGTTAGCAAAGGTAAGGGAGAGCTAAATGAGACTGAGGCAGCTCCGGGGCCCTTAAAAGACAAACAAAAATCAGGGGTAGCTTTAAAGAAATCCATAAAGTTTCACTTTCCCCCCTTTTATGGGAATATTTTGTTTTGTTTTTGCCGTGATTTCAGGTGAGGATAATACACATACCCACATGTACACCACAAAGAAGAAAAGGCAGTGATTTAGGAGCTAGAAAAGAAGAGGAAGAGCAGAAACATTTATTTTCTCTCAGAGAAAATGTGAGAGAAGAACCCAAAGAAAAGAAAGGGTAGAAGTGGCCATGATGAATCTAAGTGGTGGGAGCTTGAAAGTCCAACCTGGAAGAGAGGTGGGATCATGGGCATGTAACAAAATAATTATATGTCCAGATAAAGGGTTTACTTGAAAGTTGTGTCCTTCATTGAGAACTATACACTCTGATTCTCTGATTTGCCACTCAGGATACTGAAAAATTAAAAAAAAAAGATACATCTAGTAATTTCCCCAGGCCAACAGAATGCTCTACTGTAGTTGTATCTGTATAGAAAGAAGCTTACTCTAGTTGTTGGATCAAATCACAAAAGCAATAGGCTATCAATTTTATCAATATCCTGTTACTGGAAAATGCTTTACAATCAATAGTGCTTTCTTTCTAACAAAATTGGACAATTCAGACCATTGAGAGGTCATTAAAATGATCGTATGCTCATCTCCACATAGGAACAAGTCACACCATATAGTAAAATCCCTTTATGTCTTAGTTTTGTTATGCCTCAAATGAGACAAACTGAAAGCAGTTAGTTTTTACTCAGTCAACTTCTTTTTGAAGCCCCATTGATGGGGTCCTGTGCTCACCCCAAAATGGTGATTATCACTGCTAGTACTTTCTCATTAGTGTAAATACACTAGTAAATTCTCAGGAAAGGGTGGAGATCAACTCACCTAATCGTTGCAGCCCCCATTCTACATTGTCTGAGAAATAAGGCCACATATTAAACTGTTTCTAGATCACAGTCATTGTATCTTACCCCAATGACTTCTAATGCCAATGTGTCATCAGTAAAGAAAAGTGATTTTTAAAAGGGTAAGGGAGGCAGAATAAAGTTAAAACTAACATTGCCCCCTTTTAAGCAAAAATAGGATTTTACCTAAGCATGCCATGTGAAAGGTCAAAATAGGTCAAGAAGAACTTTATCTGTGAAATCGGACTGTTTTGGACCAATATGCAATTTGAGTACCACTGAATGTGAAGATCTATAATTTAATAAATTAGTGGTGACTCTCAGCTTTATATATAGGAAAAATACTGAAAGGACTATAATTCTGTTCTATGAAATTCCTTCAGTGCAACAGATGACTACCTTTGATGACACAAAAATCAATAAAATGTCAATCAACTCATGACATAGTCAAAATGATTGGGTGTCATTTAGATTGCTGAGTCTGCTTCCTGATATCCTAGAATGGACCCTCATCATGTCAAGGTGCACATCTGTAGAAAATACATGTATGCTGGAATTTGAGGAAACACAATAGGAAGCAATAAAAAAGAAATAAAATAAGAAAGAATCTGGCTACTACAATTGTGTTTGTAGATATAACATCCTAAAGCCATAAAAGAAACTTTTATTAATTCCTGCAGCCTAATCTTATTTGCAAAGATGTTGGGAAGATAGGATAAGAAATGATCAGAATTCAGCCATCCATTTACACACACAACTCTTGTGAACTCTGAAATAAGTACCATCCAGTGAAATTTTCACCCGATGATGTCCTAGGATTTGGCGTGCCAATTTCATCCAGCCCTATTCTGCCTTCAAATAACTCCGTTGTCTTCTTCCACTTCATCGATTCAAGAACAAATGCTTATCTTATGAAAAGAACCTTATTTTTCTTGATTAAGCATAAAAAATGGATTGAATATGTTGAATTATTATTGAGAAGAAAGTTATAGCATTTATACTCAAAGGGTGAAAGAAAAACATGTTAAAAATGAGGTTAGAGATGATTCTTTATGAAAATGTTTGTGAAAATTGTCAGGAAACAATTCCAATCAATTCATGCCCATTCCACAAGTATTTATTGAGAGTCTGCTATTTTCAGGCATTGGACTAAGCATTGGAGACATAAAGAAAACAAGGAGCAGTCCCTGCCTCCATGGGCCTTCCATTCCACTAGGTAAACACAATCCATACACAGATAGGTAAATGTAAATTATGCGAAAAGCAATAATCCCTATTTTAAGAGATAGCGAGAGCTGATAAATATGTTCGGAGACCAGAGAAGTCCTCTGGTAAGTAGAACCCGAGCTATGTTTTGTTTTGTTTTGTTTTCCTTGGAGTGGGGAGGTGAAGGGAGAGGTAATAAGCATTTATATAGTACCTACAAAGTGCTAAGTACTTTTTAGAAATATTATCTCATTTGATCTCAAAACAACCCTGGGGTTTAGGTGCTATTACTTTTCTCATTTTATAGATGAGGAAACTGAGGTAAACAAAGGGTAAGTGACTTGTCCAAGGTCATATAGCTAATAAGTTTCTTAGGCCAGATTTGAACTCAGGTTTTCCTGAATGAAGCCTGGTATGCTATCTACTGCCTCACTAGCTGCCTCTTTAAATGAGGCTAAACACAATAAAACATGAATAAACAGGGTTTCTAGTAAAATCTCTAAAAAAATTAATCATTTTAGTTATGTCAAGGTGAATTTGTTTTAGCATAGTTGTTATATATATTATATACACACATTATATACACACATGTATACATACACTTGTGTATGTATGTATGTATGTTCGATATAATCTCATAAATTTGTTTCAGCAACATCAAATCCTCTCAATTGTCCATCTTGGTCCCCTCCTCCAAAATGTTAAAGCCTTAAAATGGTCTCTTCTGTTTTCCAGACATTGGGGGGAAAAAATGATAAAAAAACAAAAAAAAGGAAAACATTGACTTTTGCTGTTCTTGTTCTCTTTCCTTCTGTTTATTCTTTTTTGGAGAACTTGAAATTACCTCGGTGACTCATCATTGACTCTTCTAAGAGGGCTTGAGTGTTTGCTAGGGACTCACTATCTACTTTGCCTACATGTGGTAGCTTACAAACAAAGGGATATAGCCTGAGGATGTTCCAAGAACCAGTCTAAGAACAGGGAAACATCTGGGAAAAGAGGTAAAACTCCTCGAGGTTGAAACATCTCTCCCAAATACCTCCTAAGTAGGTCCAGCATAGGGTGAGAGTGCTGAGCTTAGAGTCAGGAAGACCTGAATTCAAATATTACCTAGACACTTAATCACTGTACAGTCTTGAGCTAATCACAAGTATCGGTTCAACCATAATTCCTCTTCTGTAAAATGGAGATGATGGCAGTACGCACCTCCCAGGGGTATTGTGGGTATCCTTTGAGATAACGTGCTAGTGCTTTGTAGACTTTAAAGTCTTCTATAAATGCTAGTTCTTGTAGTACCCAATCAGAGGAGAAGGACAGATCTGTCCCAAGCTGATCGAGTTTCAGGTGAAGAGAGAATTGGTACTCTACCGTTTTCCTTCTAGGAATCAGATCATTTATTCCCCATGATACTTTGAACTTACCCAAATATAACCAGTAATTTTAGTTTAATTTTTTGTCAACTGCACTCAGATGGTTATCAGTGTTATATATCTGGTATATATATATATATATATGTATATATATATATATATCTAAGCAGAGCTACTTTCAACTAAAAATGAAGGGTCCTTTAAACCCTAGATGTTCTCACAGTTAAGACCAACAGTCAAGTAAAATCACGTAGTCAACAAAATACAAGAGTAATACTATCTTTGGAGAGGCGATCCTTACAAAAGAAATGGATAAAAGGAAATCACACCATCCTGGAAGGTATAATGTGTGTGTGGGGGTGTGATACACACACACAAACATGTGTGTATGTGTGAGATGATATATGATATATTTTCTAGATAATACATTTATTTCTATCCATATGTATTTATCTCCTTTCTGACCATCTCCCTTGTTCTCCCACCTTCAAATCCTAGGATTAGTTGAAGAAACAACAGGAAACCTGATTGGAGCAAAGTTTCCCTTGGTTTTCTAAGTCTCCCAGAGTAGAGCCATCAGCCAGGCCTCGGATATCAGCACTTACCTTAGAACGCTGCAGTTCACATAGCTTAAAGAAGGCAGAGTAGAGTAAAAAAGAAGAAAAGACAACAACAAAAAAACCTAACCTTTCAACACACAAATGAATCTTTTTCATTGAGTTCAATGGAACATACATTCTCAGTGTAGCTGCCACCCATGTCTATTACTAACAGGCTAATGGAAATGTGTTCTTAAGTGCTGATAACCATTTAAAATGTGTGCTAGATGGACAAAGATTCATCTAAATCCCAAATTTCCTGTAGGAGAAAATGTCAAAAGATATTTCCCAGTGTACTGCTGCCTCATTAAGTCCACAACCATTAGGAGGGCCAGATCTCGTCAGTGCACCCTTTGGAGTTTCAGCAACAGATTATGGTAGTTTGAGCAATGGACGCTTTTGAATTTTATGTGTTATTTGATTATGCTGATCTGGTCAGGAGAACATGTTCAAGATATTGAAAAGATAAAAGAGAAATTCCTGAATGGTTCTTCATTGCCTTAAATCCAGATGACAGCCCTTCAAAATAAGAGAGCTGAAGTCAGTGGTTCCCATATATTATTCTAACAAGAATTTTCTTGTGGCATTATGAGTCTAACTAAAGAGCAATGAAAAGTCTTATGAGTCCTAATATCATTCTCTCTCCCCAAATGTATCTTGTCACTTGGGACATGAAAATGAGCATTTGATCTGAAATTTGTGGTCTCATGGAAGCTATACCAAAGTGCACTCTAAGCAGCCCTGAAAAAATTAGTTTTTCCTGTTTTAGGCCCCAAACATGAAAATGCAGTTGATCACATGATCTGAGATCAGGGTTTGCCTTTTTAAAAAAAACACATGCAAGTGTTTATGTTTAAATAGAGCTATTACTTGATGCAGAATTAGAATTGGTTCCATCACAAACTACAGTGTTCCTGGAATTGTGTAGTGAGGGGGCAGAGAAAAGGAAAATGCATTCTTCTTGTAATTCAGCCTCATCTGAAGTCCCCTCAATTAAAATCAGGAAACCCAGCTTATAGAATATGACTCTAGAAGGAAAGTGTGGCAGTGTAATTCATGGTCAATGGTATTAATCAAGAACCTTCCCTTGAAGCTTTGGGCACAGGGCCCAAGTAGCAGGTTCTCCCACATGACAGCAGTTTAGGACAGTGAACGGACTCATTTTTAGCAATTAAGGAAATAAGGAAAAACTTCACACGAATAGGCATCTTCAATGGATTTCCCCGTCCATGGGGAAGATGAAGGATGCTAAGCCCAGAGCTCTCCCCAGAGGCCTGTAGGACTCTGTACAGACCAGTTGTGGAGAGAATAAAGTGCTCTTGCTCCTGTGCCTGGCTGCAAGGCCAGAAAAAGGCTTCCAATGAATCTTTTTCTTTTAAATTCACTTATTAAAGGACATCATTAGGTGGTTGTTTTCATTAAAAAACGTTAAAGCTATAAAATATCCCACTAAAGAGAGAGCTTTAAAAGGGGAATAGGAGTGGGCTGAAGCTACAGAAAGCCAAGAGATTAGCGCAGGCACTCCAGGGGAGCTCATTTGGCACCAACCAACTACCCTGGAGCATCCAAGACTCCCCAACGTTGGGACATCCATGTGTCCATACTGAGTAGAAGCGTCACTTGAGGAGAAAAAGGATGGAACCAAATATGCCTCTGCTGATGTCATCACTCAGGGCCTTGGAGGCCACAGGGCTGTGGGGCTACTTGTCTTGTTTATTCAGAAGCATAATCCCTCAGCTGTGCTATCAAACAGGAAAGGTGAATAATGGAGAATAGGATGACAATATCTGACTTAGTAATATATAGATAGCTGCTCCCGTGACACACCTCTATGGCCACAGAAGATCATTTTATGACCACACCACAGATGTCCGAACTTCATAAAAGAAACATCCCACAGGAGGAAAATATGAGTATCACTCCAACCCTCTGCCACTGGGGCTCTTAAAGGGTGTGATGCGAATGCCAACAAGAGTGAATCTTTGCTTAGTTATCCCCAAACAGCACTGAATTCTGTGTACATTCTGATACCAGTCTAAGTTCACATCAGAGTTATCAAAATGATTATTAAACATTTTCCAAATGCAACAATTAGGAAATACATCCATTTTCCCACATAAATCTGGTCTTATCAAGAGGTTTCTAAAGAGAGAAGACACATGCCACACCCACAAAAATCAGTTTTAACATCTATTTACTATTATAAAACATTCACTACATTTCACCTTGTCCATGGCATAAACATGAATGTGCTGATATCATGTACTCAACATCTATAAGCTATAAGCTCTCATTGGACAAGAAGGGGACATCAAAGCCCAGATTGGAGCCATATGTCCGGTGGATCTACAGAGTGGGAGTCTGGCTGTTGCTGGGCAAGGAAGGTGCAGAGAGAGAGGCTTAGCCTTAGTGAAGTCTGAGCACCCCCTGAGCATCCATTTAGATCTTCCCAGAAGAAAGATTTTCAGTAGTTCATTCTGTTTAAGGGGGAAACTGGGCTGTTGGTGCTCAGTAGTGACAAACCACTTCCGCTCAAGAGCTTATTAAAATGGAGAGAAGGGGAGACAAGGGAGTGAGGGAGGGACATAGGAAGGAAAGACAGAAGGAAGGAGGGATAGAGGAAAGAGGTGTGGAGGGAGATAAGAGTGGGACAGAAGGTGGAAAGAGGTGAGGGTACAGGAGAGAAGATGAGAGAGGAAGGGGGTGGGAGGGAAGAAGAGAGAGAGAGAAAGACAGAGAGAGAGTGAGAGAGAGAGAGAGAGAGAGAGAGAGAGAGAGAGAGAGAGAGAGAGAGAGAGGTTGTAGATGAATATAGTGTGTATATTTTTGAGTGAGAATGTAAGGAAGTGTGTGAACAGTGAAAGGGCATGTGTCTGGAATCTTAGAGAGGCTGTTTATAAGTGTAAAAGTGTACTACAGAGTGTGAGAAAGGGGGAAAAGTGTCATTATGTGCAAAATCATCTACGGGTGATAGTTGCACCAGATAGAGGCAGGGTATTTCTGGGAAAAGGTAAATAGATATATGAGGCTTGGAGAGCATTGGGGAATGAGCTAGTAATGAAAGGGGAAATATCTGCGTATGTGTGGTAGAAGTGGAATGAGAGGGAAACAGAAGAGGGAAGAGAAATAGGAAAGAAAGGAGGAGAAAAAAGGAGGGAGAAAACCAGGAAAAAGAGAGGAGATAAAAAGAAGATGGGAGAGAGGGGGAAAGGGAGAAAATGGGAATGACAGAAGGAAAGAGGTGGGTAAAGTGAGGAATATAGAAAAAAGAAAAGGGAGGATGGATGAGAAAGCAGAAGAGAGAAGAGATTTAGAAAAGAAAGAAAAAGTGATAGGAGAATGGAGAATGAGGTAAAGAGCAAAGGCGAGATGGAAAGAGAGACAGAGGACGAGGAAAAAAGGGTGTTTTTAAAAAATCTCTTGTGACAGACTGAGCCTTTGGGCGAAAGGGGAGGAGGGGAGGGAAGGAGCTAGCGGTTTTCCAAGAGCTCTTGCGAGAGAAAAATAAAAACAAACCTGCCTAACTTGTCAGACTCAGAGTAAATCTTGACAGTAACAGGGAGATCTCAGAAACAGTTTCCAAAGGGCGCCAGCGCCTCCTCCCCAGTCCTCACACTTTTCTCATCCTAGTTCTCCTGGGTTGGTCCAGGTCTGAGAGGTTCACTAACGTGCTTTGAGATCAAGGGTCTAGTGGTTGCTTCACTCCTCTGTCTATTACTGAGAATGGGGGTTAGACAGCCCAGGTATCATCCTCACCAGCTTTGAGGAGAAAGACTTAGTTTTCTTTTATATTATCCTTATTATTTGGATACTGAGCATCAAACCCAGGAAGGGGGGAGGGGAGCAATAGAAGGAGGAGGAGGGGGGAAGCACCACACAGAGACGGAGAGAAGTAAGTAGTATGGGGGGAGAAGAAAAAAAGACACGCTAATTGTCCTACCTAAGCACGGCCGTGTCCCCCTTTCTGACCATCAGGTTGTCCACTGCCGGCCAAGGCAAGTCCATACTCTGTCCAGCCGGGAGGCAGGAAGGCAGCAGACAGCAGAGGCTCAGCAGCACCGCGGCCAGCCACTGGTTCGAGCAGCAAGCGCCCTGCACCAGCATCATGATGTCCATCCCTGCTAGGGCTGCTCCCCACTCTCCGGCAGCCTCCAGCTCTCCGTCCCCCACCCCCTGGCGCTCGCGAGTCCTCCTTTCCCGAGAAGCAGGCGGCACTGCCCAGCTCCACAGTTTGGTGGGGATGTGTGTGTGTGTGTGTGTGTGTGTGTGTGTGTGCGTATGTGTGTATGTGTGTGTGTGTGGATTTCTCCTGGTTTTTCTCTGATTGTTTTTCGGTCGTTGGGGTTTTCCCCTCTTCAGCACCACCTAATACTCCTGGTCTTCGCCCCCTCCCTGGCCGGCCTCCCCTTCCCGCCACACTCCCTCCTCCTCCTGGTTGCTTCTGGCCGGGTGCGTCCGGAGTGTGGCTAATCCTCGGGTGGCTCGCACACCATCTAGCGAGGAGCGCAGCGCGCTGGAGAATGAGAGGCAGAGAAGGAGGAGGAGCAGCGGCTGGCAGAGGAGGGAGCGGAGGCAGGGCGAGCAGCAGCCGCAGCCGCAGCAGCAGCAGCAGCCTCTGCAGCAGCAGCAGCAGCAGCCACAGCAGCCGCGGCACCAGCCGAGTCAGGCTCAGCCTCAGCAGCGGCAGACGGCCCCCAGGCTCGGAGCCGTTGCCAAGCGGCCGTTTCCTTAGCAACCCCTCCCGGTGACTGGTGATGGAGCAGTTAAAAAAAAAAAAAAAAAACTTATATGTGTACACACACACACACACACACACACACACACACACACAGAGACGAGCGCGCACCAAGAGGAGGTACATCACAGCCACTATTATCAAGACCTGGGGGAAATCAAAATGAAATCATTAAAATAGTAAAATAATAGGAATAACACAAACAACACTCTCCATTGCACCCATCAAATGCTGGGGGGATGAAGGGAGTTTGTGCTCCCACTGTGCGGGTGGGAAGAAGGTGGGAGGAAGGCATCTCTTCCCCGGCTGAATTTTACCCCAAGTCCCCTGAGCAGTGGCCCTGGCGCCATCATGCCGCCTTTGCCTGGCCAATCGCGCCTCGGACTTAGCCAGCGGTACTTAGTGGGGGTGCACTGTGCCAGCATCCCCTCCACACACACACAGCAAGAGGCGGGGGTTGTTTTTATTCCCCCAGCCCGCTTCCGAAGAGTGAGTTTTATGCAGAATTGCACGAGGATTTCGAGTGGGTTCTCCGATCTTTCTGCTTTTGGCTGTTACCTGCTCCAGTGTGTGCGCGTGTGCGTGGTTGGGGCTGGGGTGCTGATGCTCTGAAGTTGTGTCAGGGTGGCGACAGTGACGAGAGGGGCTGCGATCAAATGTTTTAACTGCTGGGGGCCAGGCGGTTGTGTTGTTATGTAAGAGGCGGCTTAACCCATTGGGGGCTGCCAGCTTAACAGAATCCCAGAGACTCATATGCCAGCCAAGAGCCATGTTATCGTGTTTGGGCAAGCGCCACACACATCAAGGCTGGCTTCCAGTGTCGCCCCCGGGTCGCCAAACAGCCACAGCAGCAGGAGCAGCGGAAGGCTGCCGCTTACCCCTTGAAGGCTAGCGGAAAGACAGACAGACAGACAGAAGGACAGACAGACACAGAAGGTTCCCCTCCGACTTGGAGGGGGCAGAGCCCGCTGCGCGTTTTAGACTCCAGTGCCCCTTCCTTCCCTCTACCTCAAACCAACATTCCATTCCCGAGAGCTACCTCCCGGCCCGCAGGAAGGGCGCACAGGCTCCAGGCGGCGATGGGAGGTAGCCAATGTAGTCATTTACTCAGAGCTCTCGGATCCCGACACCCTTAGCGAGTCCGGGCCATTTGTAGATCAATGAGATAACTGAATCTGGAGTCAATAGTAGCTGCGCCAATCAATCCGGTGGGGGAAGTTTGGGCAGCCCTGAGATGGGGGTAGGGATGCGGAGGTGATATACATTCTCCCTTAATTTCTCCCATCTCTGCACTACCTCCCGCATATTCTCTTTATATCGCCCCCCCCCCAAAGCCCCACCTCCATCTCTCCAAGCTTTGCAGTGATTCTAATAAAACCTTTCTAGACTAGCCTTGTCTTCTCTTGGTGGAAAAAAAAAAAAAAAAGGCTCCGCCACCCCCTTTCCCCTCCCCGCGCTCTCTGACGTTAACTGGATCTCGGGCAACACCGGCAGAGTGCCATGCTCTCTGCAGGGGTCAGCCTTGGGCTGCCTCCCTGCACCACGCTGTGGGAGGACCAGGCAGTCTGGCCTGATGCTTCCCATTCTTCTGTCCCTGAGGTTTTCCATGGGGTTCAGGGAGTGCATACTGGGCTTTGGGGAAGACGGTCATCGTCACTGACCTTCTCTTCTCTCTCCCCCCCTCCACCCTCCAAGCTGGGGAACGCAGAGAGAGCTCCCAGACTGCAGACCTGCCCTCCTACCGAATCCCCCCTCCCCAAACTGGAACTTGGAGGCTTAGCCATTAAGGCAGGGTTGGTTCTGCAGCAGGAGTTCCCGAGGCTTTTAGTATTCAGAATTTACTCTCAGAGCCTGCCTGGAACTCGGAGTGCGCTAGTGTTCCACCGCATTCTCAAATAGTAATAAAATGTTAGTCATTTGTGTCTCAGTGAAAACATTTTCCTTACCGTCTGGTATGCTAGAGAAGTAATTGTCAAATGAGATACTCGCTAATATTGATGCCCAATACCTAGTCAACACTGGCATCCTGGGACCGGGCTGCCCAGCCCTCGCCCTCCGCACCCCGAACACGGGTGGCCACAGAGATGAACGACCCTCAGAAAGCTCTGGCACAGACTAAGGGATCCGGAAGGTTCACATGGCACAGCCATGGGTGTTGTACAGCCTCCTCAGCTGGCATGTTCTAAATCTTGAATGAAGGTAAGCGAGCACACAACGCTGCGTTGGCTGCTGCTGCGGTCCTCCTTCCTTGAAAATCCCTATGCTAAGCGATGTCAAGTCGGGCTTTTCTAGGAAGAGCTTGGAAAAGTAGTCTCTCCGAGCTTCCTCTTCCCAGAGATCTGACATCTTGAAAGTCCCGGGCAAAAATGGACTTTTTTTTTTCTGTTCTCAGGGAAGGAGCTGTAGGACTAGTTTCGTAAGTACAACACCTCTCCCAGGCCTGGAAACTAAAAACGAGACTATTTAAAGGCAAAGTGGTGTTTGTTTTTGTTTGTTTTCTTTTCTGTAATCCTTTCCAGTTATATAGCAACTTTCATCCTGAGTTCACAAAGCACTTTACTTTTGCAGACTCCATCATGGAGAAGCAATAACCATCCCCAGTTTATGCACCTAGATAACAAGAGACAGATAGTTCTTTACTCAGTTATGCCGCATCACCACTAGAAAAGTCAACGTTGCAATACCCACCTTTAATCCATACGGTTTCTACCTTTCATCTGGCAAAGAAAAAGAGAAGAGAGAGAGGTTTTAATAACCTTTCTGGTTCCTTCCCTTTCCTTCTCTAAAGCCATGTTTCCTGAGAGTTTTTCTAGATGTCCTGGGTATCCACTCTGAAAAAAGATTTCTTAGAACTGGAGATTTGAAAGTTTCAAGCATCGACTCAGGTATTTATCCTTTAGAGAGGAATAAATTAAAAAAAATACCAAGTTCAAGTGTATCAGGGTGTGATGGAGGCACATGCGGGAGACTTTTAACACCAGACTTCCTTTGTTGGGCTGTGTTTTGGAGCTGTTCATGGAAAAGGTGGAAAAAAACATCCTCGCCTTGATCCCCTAAGGAGATGAAATTAACGGTAATAAAGGCATGGGTCATCTAAGCCTCCTGATATATTTATATAGATATACACACATATGTCATATATGTTTATACCACTTTTACTATGTGTCAGGCACAGCGTTAAGTGCTTTACAAATATCACCTTTGATCCTCACAACAGCCTTTAGACATAGGTGCAATTATGATCCTCATTTTACAAAAGAGAAAACTAAGTCTGAGAAAGGTCAAATGACTTAGACAAGGTCACACCGATAGAGGTTGGGTTTGAATAAAGACCTTCCTGATTCCAGGCAGGAGTGCTCAATCCTACTGTGCCACCTAGGACAAATACAGACATATGTATATAGATATATACATGGATATAAACATAGACACACACACATTTTCCTAAAGGCAGAGGTTTTTATTCCCTTTTTTGTGACATGGAACATATAGCAGTATGGTGGAACCTATAGAATTCTCAGGAAAAAAATAAAAGAATAAACTAAAATAGTAGAATATAAAGGAAACAATGAAACAGAAGTATAGTTATGTATGTATATATATGTGTGTGTGTATATAATATGTGCATGTATATATGTATATGCATATTATATACATGGGAGTGGGGCAGCAAGAGGACTCAGTGGCCTGGAGTCAGGAAGACCTGAGTTCAAATCAGTCCTCAGATACTTCCCAGCTGTGTGGCCCCAGCTTTGCCTTTATCTACTGGAGGAAGAATGACAAATCACTCCAGTATGTTTGCCAAGAAAACCCAATGAAGAGTATGGTCCACAAGGTCACAAAGTGTCTAACGTGACTAAATGACAGAACAACAAATATTTGGGGACCTTGTTTAAAAATATACACCTTGTCGTCAAGAACGGGAAATCGACAGGATGCCCATCAAGGGGGGGATGGCTGAGCAATTTATGGTATATTAATATAATGGAATACTATTGCAGCTATAAGGAATGATTAGCAGGTAGACTTCGGGAAAACACAGAAAGACTTAAATGAACTGATGCAGAGTGAAGTGAGCAGAACCAGGATAACACTGTACATAATAACAGCCAAAGCGTTCAAGGAATGTTTTTGATAGAATTAGAACTTCTCAGTAACGCAAAGACCTAAAGCATTTCCAAAGGACTCATGATGCAAAATACCATCCACATCCAGATAAAGAACTATGGAGCTGGAATGAAGAATGAAGAAGAATATTTTTTATTTTATTATGTTTTTTTCTCATGATTTCTTCCGTTCGCTATAATTCTTCTAGACAATATTACTTGTGTGAAAATGTATTTAAAAGGAATATATATGTAGACCCCATATAAAATTGCAAAAAAAGGGGGAGGGAAGGGAGAAAATTTAAAATTTATGGAAGTGAATATTGAAAACTGAAAACAAATAAATTAATAAATTTTGAGAAAAAAGGAAATACACTTTAGCTCAAAGTTGTTTTGAAAGTATTCTCCCTCTTTCTGAGAGACTCTTTCCTACCATTTACCAAAACCAAAACCAAAACCAAAGGAAAACAAACAAAAAAAAAATCCATTGGCTTCAATTCAATTCAGCCGGCATTCATAAGTTGTCTATTAGGAAAGAGGTAACTTGTCATAGTAAGCAGACAGCAAGCCTGGGAGTCAAAACATTTTGGACTCAAGTGCTGCCTCTGACACCTATTGGCCATGGGGCTTTTGGAAAGTCAAGCAATCCTTTTGGCATATAAGCCACTCTCTAGAATGATCGGTTGCACAGTGTGCCTCTCTGTTTAGGTAGAGGAGTTCTCTCACAACGATTTGCCTGTACCATTGAAATCACAGGTTCGGTCCTAGTTATTTCACATGTGCCAGAGACTGTGTCATGCACCCACCATTACTAAAACAAAAACGCAAACAAACAAAACCCCCCAAAACAATCCCTATCATAAAAAGGTTTGTCTTCCTCTTCCTCTTCTTTTCTTCTTCTTCTTCTTCTTCTTCTTCTTCTTCTTCTTCTTCTTCTTCTCCTTCTTCTTCTCCTTCTTCTTCCTCTCCTCCTCCTCCTTCTTTTTCTCCTTCTTTTCGAACTTCTTCCTCTTTTTCTCCTCTTTCTTCTTCTTCCTCTTCATCTTTTCCTTCCTCCTCCTCCTCCTCCTCTTCTTCTTCTTCTCCTTCTTCTTCTTCTTCTTCTTCTTCTTCTTCTTCTTCTTTTTGTTCCTCCTCCTCCTTCTCCTCCTCCTGCTCCTTCTCACTCCTTTTTAGGTAGCAGGCAGCAGCAGATACATGATATGCAATATACTAATCGATAAATAAGTTTAAAAAAATATATTATTTGAGTCAATATCTGTGATTTTTTTTGTAGTGGAATGGATTCCCCTTGGTGGTATATATCACCACCTTCTGTACAACTCAGAATCCTAGAGTTATCGAGGACACTGAGAGGCTTGACGATTTGCCCAGGGTCACATGGTCAGTATTTTTCAAAGATGAAATGTGAACCCAGTTCTTCCCCATTTTGAACATTCTTCTCTATACAACAGGCTCACCACTACATATGTATAATTGTGTCAAAATGATTTCATGAGAGAGGGAGCTCTGATAACTAGGGAAAATCAAGAAGGGTTTCGTGTAGAAGGTTGCATCTACATTGTATTTAATAATAAAAAGGGATTGATTCTATAGGTGGTGGGGAGAGACGGCATTCCTTAAATGGAGAATTACTTGGAAAAACCACCCCCACCAACATGGTGATGGAGAATAGAATGTTGGATAAGAGAAAGAGATAGTTCAGGAGCTTATTTGGAAAGGGAAATACACTATCTGATTAGAAAAGTTTCTAACACCATTAAGTGGTTTAGTTTACACCTGTGCTTTTCTTGAAGTGCAGTTTGAATAACTAAGGGATGTTGGAAAGGGAAATGTGATAAGGAATCTTTCATTGGTATAATAACTAGGAGTTGCTCCCTTGATGTTTCTTTGACTGTGGAAATAAGATCATTATTACTGAAGGAGTTAGAATTTAAATTCACATTTGCTTTTTGATATGTGAATGATTGTACCCAATTTCATATTTCATACTATTAACTGTCTTGGCATGAGTAGTTTTGGGCAAGACAGGACCCAGTACCTAATAAAAAGAGCTAATGAGAGTACTTTGTAATTCCTGAAAAAGACAGTCAGGGAGCCCTTATAAATATGACATGTGAATAATATCTGTCTAACTTGGGCCATAATTGATTCTCAATTTGAATTAAACTGGCTTAGGGTTGGGGCACGTGGACAACTGAAAATTACTTATAGGCGGGTTTGTTCAGACTGGAAGAGAACTAGATGAGCTCCAAAAATTAATGATGAGATTAAAAAAAACCTAAACCCTTTCCTGTTTAGAGGATAACTTACAAGAACTGCTAAGATATATTTTAAGGGGAAAAAATCCTAAAGTCCTTTTCATCTCTTCATTGAATGTTATTGTGTAGGTTTGTGGTTGGAATGAAGTCCCTTATGTGAATGCTCCCCCTTAACAAGACCACCACCACCACCAACATGCTCAATGCCAAATAATATGATCGTGTCCACATTTCCATGGCACTTTCATGAAGTGAGACTGTGATTAAGGAGGCAGTAAATTCAAGAGTTAAATCTCAGTGAAAAACCTTGACTGTGGTCTCTTAGTATAGCTTCATACAGATAGATTCCTGCATTGTTTTGGGTTTCACCAAAAATGTTAAATCCTAGGATTCTAGAATTGGAAGGGACTTCCAAAATTTTCTAGTCCTTCCTCTGCACCATGGATGTATCCCTTCTTTAAAGTAACCAAAAAAAAAGGTGTTCATCCAAGTATTGTAAAAATAGTTTCCCTTGGCTGGTCATGGGGAGAGATGGGTGATAGATTAATTCCCTTATATGAAGACTGCTAAAGGATACACACATGTATGCCTCACAAATATAGGTGGATTCTGACTAGTGGTTGTTTTAAAATCCCACAGTATTCCTCTACAAGGAAGTTTCTAACTTCTGCATAAGTCTTTATCTACAATGAATGAACAAATACTTATTAAACTCTTCCTCCTTTCAAAGTACGGTGCTAATTGCTGGAGACACAAATGGAAAAGTAAGACAGTCCCTAGTGTTAAGGAGCTCACAGGAAAATAGAATGGGAGAACACACACGAAGGCTTAAGCTACAAGTCAGATATGGAAAGGTCCAGTGGTTTTTACCATGCAATGGCAAAACAGATGGCAATGCATCTGCTAGCATGAGGAGTCCAACATGGATTGTTGCTATTGTCATCTTTTTGTTTTCTTTTTGGTGGTGGTACTATTGCTACTGACTCTGATATGTTTAACAAGCCCCTACAGAACATTTATTTGACCATAGTACCATAGAGATATTGGCAGATTCTTTCTTGTTTCTTGTCAATGCTTACTCTACCCTTTTCTGGAAGCACTTATGTTGTTGTAGGCCAGCGCCTCAATGGCTCCAACATCTTAGTGAAGTGTGTTTTCCTTACTAACTGGGAGGATGGGAAGGGAGAATGACTCCTTGTGTGATTCTTGGTCCCTCAAAATCTTCTAGAGACGAATTATCCATTGTATGAGGGTGTTCTCTAGGTATCTTACCAATTTGTGAGGACTAGTATGGCACTTGGGTCAACCTTGCATTCTCCTCTCCTCTGACTATGCAGACCACATGCTTTCTGCACGATAACCTTTATGGTATTTCAAAGCCCAAGTCAGTCTTCATGGATAATATGTTTGAGCCTACTTAATCCTCTTTTTATCATCCCATGTCCACTGCCCTAGTGTATTACTCACTGTTTCTCACATGTAACATATGATTGCCCTTGGACCTTGAGTCAGAAAGACCTCAGTTCAAAAGCAGATAATCATTTATTAACTGTGTGACCCTGGAGAAATCACCTAACCTCTGTCTGCCTCAAGATCCTCAACTATGAAATGGACATAATAGTAGGACCTACTTGAAGGATTGTTGTGAGGAACAAATGAGATAATATCTGTAAAGCACTTAGTAGAAACAAATGGGTTAATACCCATAAAACACTTAGTACCTGGTACATTAGGTACTACATAAATGTTTATCTCCTTCCCTTACCTCTGCCATGCTTCCTCTTAGAATCCAGAGTTCCCTTCAAGATTCATTTAGAACACTCCCTTCTCCTGAAACCTTTCTGGATTGTACACGTTGGTGCTAAGTACTACCTTCTAAGATTATCTTCAACCTTCTGTGTATCTTTTCTGTGCTAATCTATGGACAGGTTGTCTCTCCCTTAAAAGTAAGCTCCTTGAGAGCAGATACACAGTTCTTATGTTGTTTTTTAAATTTATACTCCAGTGGTTAGCAGATTGCCTAACGCCTATAAAGGTAATGGTAAAAATAACATTCACGTAGGGTTTTAATGTTTGCAAAACATTTTCCAGGTGCTATTCTTCTTTCTTCTCAACACCACCAGTCCCTTCCCCCACCAGGAGCTAAGTGCTCTTATTTTACAAATGAGTTAACTGAGGCTAAGAGAGATTCAATGCCTTGTTGTTATATTGTTTCAGTCATGTTCCACTCTTTGTGACTCCATTTGGTGCTTTCTTGGCAAAGATTCAGGAGTGGTTTACCATTTCCTTCTCCATTCAATGACTTATCAAGGTTCATACAGTTAAATATCTGAGACTGAACTTCAACGAAGGTCTTCTTGACCCCAGACCCACAGCTCATTCCAGTATACAAGTTAGCTGAGTGATCAATTATTGATTTTAACTTTTTTTTTTTTTACTTTTACCTTAATGATTCAATGAATTCACATTTTGATTCATCTGAGTATTCCCTCTTATGGTTGCAGATGTGCAAAATCAATGTCTTTCCATTCTAGGATCAAAAAACCAATGAAATCTTAGCGGTAACAGAAGTCCAAGAACCTCATTTTGCACGTTAAGAAACTGAAGCCCAGAGACATTAAATGAGGATCCTCAGGTCACACAGGCCTTTCTTATTCCATGTTTATGTCTTATTCATCATACCTTAATGTCTCTTGCCTATTTACTTACATCATCTCTTCAGATGGAACTCTCTCAAGATTTGTGAGGTGAATTCCTGTAGTTCTGTTAACATTCTTTGTGTATATCTATATAAATTAACATCTCCCTCTATTGTCTTTCATTCTTTCTACATTTTAAAACAACTCTTTTTAAAATTCTCTTATTTTATTTATTTTTTTTAATGTTACAATCACTACCATAGAACCTAGATTTTTAACCCCCTCACTTACCCCCCACAACCTCTCTCCTTCCCCAAGACCACATACAATTCTATGTAGGATCTACATATACTTTCCTATTGAATACATTTTCATTGTAGTCATGCCGTGTGGATGAATTAAAATAAATGGAAGAAATCATATAACAAATCAAAACATAATGCACACACACACACACACACAAACACACAAACATGATCTGCTACATTCTGTGAATGAATTCCAAAGTTCTTTCTCTGAGTGTAGAAGGCATTTTGCTTAGAAAACCATTGAGAATTTTTTTTTAAGTTCTTGTGTTATTACGAAGTTCCACGTCTACCAGTAAAATCTCTCACACACTGTGGTCGTTGCTGTGCACAAAGTTCTCCTGGTTCTGTTTCTTTTGCTCAGCATCAGATCATATAAGTCCTTCCAGGCCTCTCTGAAGTCTTCTTGTTCATCATTTCTTATGGCAAAATAGTACGCCATAACATTCATATACCATAATTTATTCAGCCATTCCCCAATTGATAGTCTTCCCCTTGATTTCCAGTTTTTGGCAACTACAAAGAGTGTTGCTATAAATATTTTTGTACATGTTGGACCCTTTCCCATTTTTATGATCTCTTAGGGATACAGTCCTATAGCGATATTGCTGGGTCAAAGGGTATGCACATTTTTGTAGCCCTTTGGGCATAGTTCCAAACTGCTCTCCAGAATGGTTGGATGAGCTCACAGCTCCACCAACAATGAATTAGTGTTCCAACTCTCCCACATCCTCTCCAACATTTATCATTTTCCTGTTCTGTCATGTTTGCCAATCTTATAGGTGTGATGTGGTACCTCAGAGTTGTTTTGATTTGCATCTCTCTAATCAAAAGTGATTTAGAACTTTTTTTCATATGATTATAGATATCTTAAATTTCTTCCTCTGAAAATTGCCATTTATATCCTTTGACCATTTATCAATTGGGGAATTACTTGTATAGTTGTACATTTGACTCAGTTCTCTATATATTCTAGAAATAAGGCCTTTATCCCTGAGATTAGCACTAAAAATTCTTTCCCAATTTACTACATCCCTCCGAATTTTGGTTGCATTAGGTTTGGTTGTGCAAAAACTTTTCAGTTTAATGTAATCAAAATTATCCATCTTGTGTTTCATAATGCTTTCTATCTCTTCTTTAGTAAAAAATTCTTCCCTTCTCCATAAATCTGATAAATACACTATTCCTTGCTCTTCCAGTTTGTCCATAGTATCAATCTTTATACCTAGATCATGTACCCATTTGGACTTTATTCTTGTGTACAGTGTCAGGCATGGGTCTATGCCTAGTTTCTGCCACACTGTTATCCAGTTTTCCAAGCAATTTTTGTTGAACAGTGAGTTCTTATCCTAGAAGCTGGGGTCCTTGGGTTTATCAAACAGGAGGTTGCTATATTCCTTGCCTACTGTGTCTTGAGTACAAAGTCTATTCCACTTGTCTACCCTTCTGTTTCTTAGCCAGTACCAAGTAGTTTTGATAATTATTGCTTTATAGAACAATTTGAGATCTGGCAGTGCTAGGCTACCTTCCCTAGCATTTCTTTTCATTAGTCCCTTTGATATTCTGGACCTTTTGTTTTTCCAGATGAATTTTGATATTATTTTATCAAACTCTAGAAAATAATATTCTGATAGTTTAATTGGTATGGCACTAAAAAAAGTAAATTAATTTAGGTAGAATTGTCATTTTTATTATATTAGCTCAGCCTACCCATGAGCAACTGATGTTTTTCCACTTACTTAAATCTGACTTTATTTGTGCAAAAAGTATCTTGTAATTGTATTCATATAGTCCCTGGATTTGTTTTGGCAGATTAACTCCCAAGTATTTTATAGTGTCTACCCTAGCTTTAAATGGGATTTCTCTTTCTATCTCTTTCTGTTGGACTTTGTTGCTATTATATAGGAATGCAGAAGATTTCTGTGGGTTTATTTTGCAACATGCAACTTTGTCAAAGTTGTTTATTATTTCAAGTAGTTTTTTACTTGAATCTCTGGGATTCTTTAAGTATATCATCATATCATCTGCAAAGAGTGATAACTTAGTTTCTTCTTTGCCTGTTCTTATTCCTTCAATTTCTTTATCTTGTCTAACTGCTGCAGCTAACATTTCTAGTACCATATTGAATAATAGTGATGATAAGGGACATCCTTGTTTCCCCTCTGATCTTGCTGGAAATGCATCTAGGTTATCCGCATTACATATAATGTTTGCTGAAGGTTTTAGTTAGATACTGCTTATTATTTTATGGAAAGTTCACTTTATTCCTATCATCTCCAGTGTTTTTAAAAGGAATGGGTGTTGTATTTTATAGAAAGCTTTTTCTGCGTCTGTTGAGATAATCATGTGGTTTTTGTTAGTTTTGTTGTTGATATGATCGATAATGCTAATAGTTTTCCTAATACTGAACCAGCCCTGCATTCCTGGTATGAATCCTTCCTGATCATAATGTATTTTTGTCATGATAAGATGCTGCATTCGTTTTGTAAAATGTTATTTAAAATTTTTGCATCTATATTCATGAGAGAAATTAGTCTACAATTTTCTTTCTCTGTTTTGTCTCTTCCTGGTTTGGGTATCAAAACCATATTTGTATCATAAAAAGAATTTGGGAGGGCTCCTTCCCCAATTTTCAAAAATAGTCTATATAGTATTGGAATTAATTGTTCTTTAAATGTTTGATGGAATTCACTTGTAAATCCATCTGGCCCTGGAGATTTTATCTTAAGGAGTTCATTGATGGCTTCTTCAATTTCTTTTTCTCAGATGGGGTTGTTGAAGTATTCAACTTCATCTTCCGTTAATCTGGGCAATTTGTATTTTTTAAAATACTCATCCATCTCATTTAGATTATATAATTTGTGGGAATAAAGTTGGGCAAAGTAATTTCTAATTATTGTTTTAATTTCCTCTTCATTGGAAATGAGTTCACCGCTTTCATTTTTAATATTATTAATTTGACTTTCTTCTTTCTTTTTTAAAATTAAATTGAAAAACATTTAACAATTTTAATAGTTTTTCATAAAACCAACTATTGGTTTTATTTATTAATTCAATAGTTTTCTTAATTTCAATTTTGTTAATCTCTCCTTTGGTTTTCAGTATTTCTAATTTGGTATTTACTTGGGGATTTTCAATTTGTTCTTTTTCTAGCTTTTTCAGTTGCATGCCCAAGTAGACCACCTCTTTTTTAGACGTATATCTACTGGATGATGTTTTTGGGGTGAAACATTCATTATTTTAAATTTTTTGTTGACATCTTACAATCTAATTACTTTCACCATTTGATCTCTCCATTGCCATTGGGGTCACCTGCAATTTTGATTCCTTAAAGACTGTGATGTTCTTGCAAAACTGACAGACACACGGCTTTATTGGAAGAGTAGAAGAGGATTGAACTAGGGTGGAGCTGAAAATCATCCAAAACACAGTGGAATTTCCCCCCAAACAATTCACCAGTTTTCTCTTTTTGGTCAGTTGTGGGTCTGACACATGGCTCATCATTAGTCTGTCTAAAAGATGGGTACTGATAGACCATCCCAATGGATTACCTAGGAGACCATAGCTTAATATGGATAAGAGGCATTCTTCATCTAACTGGCATTTTTTATGTCCCATAAGACTTGTTAGTTTGAACTCTCTTGTGTACCATGAATCTCTGTTTTTTAATATCTGTGGTCATCTAGGACATCAACAAATAAGAGACCTTCCCCACTGATGGCAGGAATGAGGTGTGTAACCATTGAAATGGATAACTCTACTTTGAAACATTTGGTTTCATTTTACATAATTTATATTTTATTTTATGCAATTAAAAATATGACCTTGAGGTGTCCAAAGTCTTACCTTGACTGCCACGATAGTCTAACACACACACATACACACACCCACACATATCTGCACAGAGCCTTGTACTATTTCCTCATCTATAGGATCCTCTTCCATTTAAACTTTTATTTTACAGCCTTTATTAGAGGAAGCACCACTGGCTAATATAGAACTCCCTTTCCTTTCTGAGTTTATACTGACAACAGGACTGTTAAAGAGTTTCTTGTGGTAAAATTAATTCTGCTTTTAGCATATACATGGATGATTCCCTTCTGAGGTAATACTTTAAGGCAAGATGCATACTCCTGATCACACATTTCTTTTATAATCATCAAGAAGGCACAGTATGATCTTGCATTCACTATGTCTATATGTTCACACACAGTACAGTATTGTATATATATATATACACACATGTAATATATGTATTCATCTATGTGAATATGTACTCACACTATACAGATATAAAACATGCATATTGTATATATGTACATATATGTATGTATACGTACATATATGTATATATACATATACACATATGTATAGCAATTTTTAAAGTATTTTCTATGTTCCAGGTACTATGCTAAGGATTTTACAAATGTCTCATTTAAACATTTAGTTTGTCCTTCAGATCTTTCACTTATATGTGCCTCATTTGAGATTTTCTTGGCAAATATACTGAAGTGGTTTGCCATTTCCTTCTTTAGCTTATCTTACAGATGAGGGAACATTCCTGAAAGGCATGTGCAATTGTCCTCATTTTACAGTTGAAGAAACTGAGGTAAACAGAAGCGAAGTGATTTATCTAGGGTCAGACAGACAGTGTCTGAGGCTAGATTTGAATTCACTTTCCTTACTTCAACTCTAGTTGTCTATTCATTGCACCACCCTACTACATTGTGTGTGTGTGTGTGTGTGTGTGTGTGTGTGTGTAGATACATATGTTTATATGTCCACTACAAAATAACTTCAAGAAAGATCACCTTGGGGAGAATTAAGCATGTCACATGTACATATAACATACACACATACATGCATGTGTGTTCATATACACATAATGCATATTGTATACTCTTCCTATCTTTGGGAGGTTATGAACCTTTTGGCAATCTGGCAAAGCCAAGGACCCCCTACATGTTATTGCCTACACTCACAAGGGAAGTACAGATTTTCAACTTGAAGTTGCTGAAACCCATGATGCACTTTATCCCCATCCTAGTTCCCAGATTCTAGGAAATCTCTGCATGAGCCTGGCCCATATTACCTAGGTAATATTCCTTACCAGGAAATGGAAGATCCTTGAGGTTAGGGTCTGACATTTACATTTGTACACCCAACTCCTCAGATCCCTTTTTGCATGTGATATGAGTTTTCTAAATATTTATTAAACTGAATTGATGTGAATATATTCTT
The DNA here is from genome assembly GCF_028372415.1 of Notamacropus eugenii. Taxonomy (NCBI): domain Eukaryota; kingdom Metazoa; phylum Chordata; class Mammalia; order Diprotodontia; family Macropodidae; genus Notamacropus; species Notamacropus eugenii. The sequence goes on from NC_092873.1 coordinate 533,038,415, forward strand.
CTGTAGAAAATCAAATGGTCGTTCATGGATGTAGTTGAATATGACTAAAATATATGCAGGAACCATGAACATGAAGAATGTAGAGGATCAGAGGAAGACAAAGGATTTGATGCAAAGTGAATTAAGTGGAACAAGGAAAATGATGTGCACAATTACTCTAAAAATGAAAATAGAAAGAATAAGAACAACAAATTGAAAAATAAATATTGTTCAGTTCCAATGAGCAAACTGCTCTCCACCAAATAGACTTGGGAATCCCCCTCCCTCCTTCCCTGGCAGATGTGGGGGATTATTGGAGTGGGCCATCCTATGCAATGTTGGACTTGGTTAATAGGCTTGCTAGTTTGTTGAACTGTTCTCCTGACTTCTTTTTTTCTTAGTAATGAAAGAGTAGTTCTCTGAGATGAGGAAGACGTAATGATTTATGTGAAGATGGAGAAGCTAGGTAGTTCAGTGGCTAAAGGATCAGTCCTATGCCGGAATATGTGTCTTCCTGAGTTCAAACTCAGGCCTCAGACACTTACTAGCTGTGTGAATATGGGCACATCACTTAACTCTATTTGCTTTATTTTCTATATCTGTAGAATGAGCTGGAGAAAGAAATAGAAAACCACTGCAGTATCTTTGCCAAGGGGAATCCCCCCTGTAGGACTGGAAATGCTTGAACCCATACACAAATATAAGGAAATGAATAGAAGCTGTGAGTTCATAGCTTTAAGGAAATCTCATATGAATAAAATATCTTTCCCTAATCTGGAATGGGCAATCTTAGAGGATTCCCTAGAGAACAGATCAATTATATTTCAGGGGCAAGAGGGAAACATAGAGGTCATCTCATCCCACCATTCTCAATTTACAGATGAAGAAACTGAGTCCAAAGAAAGCCTAGTGACTTTCAAGAGGTGCAGCAGGGAGTAGGTATCAAAAGCAGGTTTAGAACTCAGGTCCTCTGACTCCAGAGACAGACATTTCACTGGAATATTTTGTTTCCCAATAGTCACAGTTAGTGCTGCGGTTTCAATCTAGCTCCTCTTAACAGTGAGGATAGTGTTGTATATATTGGGATCTACAAGCACACACACACTATTAAATAAAATTTTTAAAAACGTTATTTGTAAAAACCCTCCTGTTTCCTTCTCGCATAGAAAGTTAGGTGGCAGAGTGGATTGAGTGCTGGGCCTGGAGTCACAAGGACTTTCATTTAAATCTGGGCTCAGACTTCCTTTGTGATCCCCAGAAAGTAATTTAACCTTTAGTCTGCCTCCACCTCAGTTTTCTTATCAGTAAAATGGGGATAATAATAGCACCAACCTCCCAGGGTTATTGGAAGAGATTTTTTTTTTTTTGGTTAAGTATTTGAAAGCCTCAAAAGTTCAATGTGAACCTAGCTATTGGTGTTATTGTCTTTTTTAGAGAAAACTTGTCTTATTTACAAAGCTTATGTTATCTACCCATGTATGGGGCAGATAGATAGTGCACTGGCCTGAAAAACAGGAAAACTCATCTTCCTGAGTTCAAATCTAGTCTCAGAAACTTACTACCTGTATGACCCTGGGCAAGTCACTAAATCCTATTTGCCTCAGTTTCTTCATCTGTGAAGTAAGCTGGAGAAGGAAATGACAAACCACTCCAGTATCTTCGCCAAGAAAACCCCAAATTGGGGTTGGAGTTGGATGAGTTTGAGTCAACTAAAAAATAACACTGACCAACAAAAAAAATATCTATATAGATCATTCTTAAAATGATGTTAAAGAGAAGAGAAAGAAGAACAAGGTAGAAATTGCAAGGTCTCCCTGATGAGTAGTAACATAATCCATGAATTTTTTCTAATGGCTTAGTATCTTCCCTTGCCCCCTTTTTTTCATTTCTTGAAAACGAATCATTATTGCCTGAAAAATTATGGCACATTCAGCTTGGGCTTCCTTGGTTCATACTATCAGACAGTGAATGAATAAACATTGATTAATGCCAATTGGCACTGTATGTTGCTACCAAGAAGTCATGTGGTTATTTTATTGAGCATCTTGGCCAACTCATGAAGAATAATAAAGACCAAATGGTGTTCAGTTTAGTGTCGCTTCTTTCTACTTTGGCAGTGATGGTGGTGGAGGGGTGGGGCGTGCTAAGTACTATATCCACTATTCTTAAGACCACTTGTAAGCATTAATTCAACTGTCTCTGTTCTAAAGGTGAAAAATCTGTCCAGTGACCGACATGCTGATAAACAGCTTGGGGTATAAAGATATTTCACAAAAAGGAATTGTTGCTTTTGTAATTTTTTAACGTGTACTCTCTGGCCTATGTAAAAGGATCTTCTTCCCCAAATCAGCATTTAATTTCAAAAACACTTTTATGCACAGCCTCATGATCACGATTGAACTGTACTGACAGGCTCACTGTTTCCCTGATTTCATACTCAAACTGAAATTAAAAAATGAAATTAATTTTCATTTTTTCATATACATTATTTACTTAGCAGATCCATTATTTGATGTATGCATATATACTACTCATAATTTCTACAATAAAAAGATGGAGATTTTTTCTATATACTTCCAAAATAAAATATTTTGAAAATACGTTCAGATTGATGTTTTTCAGTAGAAAATAACTGAATTTGGCGTACAGTTCCTGGATTTAATTCTCCTAACACTACTTTTGTGGTTTTGGGTAACTCAACTTCCAGGAAAATCAATTTCCTCATCGTTAAAATAGGGGAAGAAGATTAGATGGCCTTTGAGGCAACTTTCAACTCTAGAACATTGTCCTGCCTATTGACTTCCCTTCCTCAAAAACATCTATTAAGATGAGTGCTATCACCTTAAAACACAATAAGCAATTCCATAATCAGTTCCATTTTGGAAAAAAAATAAATATTCACAACAACACTTTCTTAAGCACATCAATGATCTCATTTTTCAGATGAGAAACTTCAGACACTGAAAAGTAAATTTTCTTTGCAAGGGTTCAGACTCATTTATATTGACATCAAGTCAAGAGGGTTCCTTCCATGATGCTGTGGTCTTTTATAGTTGCTTACTTTGGGAAGTTATATTGAACTCCAAATATGTCATCAAGTAACTACTATGTTCAAGGCACTATGCTAGGTGCCAGTGACATACAGAATGATCATTGTAATAAAACAGTCACTGTCTCCATAGAGATTTCATTGTCATGGGTATAGCAATGCAACACTTACATAATAATATTAGTTCCATGTAAGGCTAGCAGCTAACTCAGAAAATGATACCACTTAAACTAAATGATATAAGGACATACTCTGGCATCTTTACCAGGTAATAACACATCTTGACTCTTCTGATAGAAATGAGTAGGTACTGGATATCTCCTAGGGTATGAAAAGGAGTTCATTCAGATTACCCACACTCTAGATATATTGAGGAAAGTAGATCTAAATCTATACAAAGAGATCATTAGAAAAGCTAAATCATAACAAAGAATGATGATTCCAAGAAAGGGATTTCCAGGAAAATCCTACATTGTTATATGTGCTCTTTAAATATAAATCTACCTTCCCTTGACGACATTCATCAGATTCCATGTATACTGGTATTAGAATGTGTCACAGATTTAGGAAGGAAGGTTCATTTAATTGTTTTTTTTACTAACTATTCTGCCTGAATAAGTTGATATCAACTGATAGTCATAGAGGGACACACCTGTGGGGGCTCATTTGATTTAGATTTGAAAGGTGCTTCTTAATACCCTAGAAAATTAAAACTGTGAGGGAAGCATTAACAGCTAACCTATGGAGACCCAAATTGCTAGGGTTATTGGGGACTGAGAGATTGCTTTCAGAGCATGCCTTATACTATACTGACTAATTTACAAGGGTATCAATAGCATCACAGGATCTTTCTAAAGACTCAGAGATGGAAGGGTCATGAGAGGCCACCTAGTGCAATAGCTTGTTTTTTAGCTAAGAAGACATGGCCCAGAGAGAGAAAGGGAGTTACCCATAGTAATTAGAAACTCATGATTTTCTCTTCAAACCATCCCTCTCCCCACTGCATTATATTGCTCAATGGGCTTAAATCTCAACAGGGGCAAATCGTGTGATAGAGTAGCCAAAAGAGGTACCATGACCTTGGCCTACATGAACAGCAATGCTGCTTAAAGAGAGGGAAAGGTGGTGGTGAGATTCTGAGTTAGTACCACTGCTGTCATCTGCCATGTTCACATCTTATCAGGACTCATGCTTAGCATCACATCCTGACATGAAGCATTTGAGGAAGGATGCCGATAAAGTCCAGCATGCATGGTATAGGAGGAAGACTTCAAGTTGTCCAAAAAAAAAGAAGGGGAAATGAAAACACTGGGCCTGCTGATGTGATAGCCTGGTAAAATGGAAATAGGCCTAGATTATGGGAAATAAGACCTAGGTATAAGTGCTTCACTACATCTTAGCTATATGACCCAGGCCACAAACACTCAGCTTCTTTGAGAATAAATTTCTCTGTCCATTCCATGGTGATTGTAACATATGTATAATTTATCTACATACTGTTTTGAATAAACTCCTTTATAAATAACAAATCACTCTTTGAGTGAATATTCTTCTTATTATTAAAAAGCCACTTCTATTTAGCGGAAATCATTGAGATCTTCAGCAGCCCTAGAAGTAATAGGGATATGTGGTTGTTTAATTATTTCAGTTATGTCTGAATCTTCATGACCCCATTTTTGGATACTCTTGCCAAAGGTACCAGAGTGGTTTGCCATTTCCTTCTCCAGCTCTACTTGCAGAGGAGGAGTTGAGAAAAACAAGACTCATGATTTAGCCAGGGCCAATCATTTAGCCAGGGCCACATGGCTAGGAAGTATCTGAGGCCAGATTTGAACTCATAAAGATGAGTCTTCCTGCTTTCAAACCCAGTGTTCTATCCGGTGCTTCACCTAGCTGATCTAGTAATAGGCACACCCTTCTGTTATTCTCACTCTTGAAAGTCAACAAATGTTTCTTTTAAACAATAAATCCAACTGAGGGCAACAAACATCCAGATTGGAAAGCTTTTCAGGTGAGGAATTCTTTTCCATATGGAATGATTCTGTGTCCACTTCCTAGCAACCGCTCTTATGGAATTACGTGTTTGAATTTTATTTGTCTATAGCATCCCTTTTGCTCAAGTATGCTGAAAACCTGCCTGGAAATCCATGGTCAGAGCAGATGTTCTGACAAATGCATTTCGAAAACAGGTAACAATCTTCATTTCATTCAATGACTATCTTCTAGCAATAGTTAGAATTTCTCTTGCTCTCATAATAAGTTATGATATTCATCTCAAGGGAAGTAAATAGCTGGCTTTGTATAAAATCAGAATGAAAACAGCCATATTTGAAGTCAAATAAGTCTTAGAGGAAAATATCAAATATTTTTCCAATCTTTGTAATAGTCATTCATACCATTACCACACTTCTTGTTCATCATTTTCCTCCCATACACCAATGCTTAAAATTCACTCATCTAACTCACAAAAATATTTTGGATAGAGTTGAAGCTCACCTTTCCAAATAATGTCTTAGATTGTGCTTTTAACCAATAGGTCTGTGTGAAGGCAATGTAGTTTTGTACCACAAAAAGTAGAAGAATCTACTCTAATTGTGGACTAGTCCTGACCCAGTCAAAGTTTAGAGATAGCTCAGGAAATGGCAATGACACCATCAAGCTGACATTTTCAATCATTGATTGTGCATCAATCAATTAAATTTCCTGTAGAGAAATTTAGTTTGATTAGTGAAATACTAGACTTCATGGTGAAAATGTAAGCCTAGAAGTAAGAAACCTTGAGTTCTAAATAACAATTTACAACTAACTAACTTTATGACTCTGGCCAGATCATTCAAACTCATTTGGTTTCAATGTCCTCATTGGAAAAATGGGATAATTAAGTTAGATGATTCCTAGGACCATTGGGGGAAAAAAGATAGCATCCTTCGATGAAATAATACTATTTTTAAAGTCATGATTGAGTTACTCTGATGGTAAAAAATGTTATAACTCATTTTGGTCTATTGTCTTCAATCAATATTGATGTAATAGATTAATTCACACGTAGATGATGCAAAAATACAAACCATTCCTTCTCTGTTCTTTCTAAACACTATGATCTAGGATCGTGAATTTAGAGTTAAAAGAGATCTTGGAAATCACCAAGTCCAATACCTTCATTTTGCAGGTGTAGAAAGAGTTTCAGAGAAGTTAAATAGTCTATCTAGGGTCATCCATCCAGTGCCTTATCTGAGGGGGTTTCAAACTCTTGCCTTCCTGACTCTAAGGTCTTATGCTATCCACTACACCAACATACCACAGCTTAGACCTCACATCTTTAATTGTGATTCACCAAAGGAACTGATTCTGAATGGAGCAAAGGGAGAGAGACATTTCAACTTGGTCCAAAATTTCCCTAAATCTCAATATATGTCTACATTAAAATTTTATAGGCAATCAAATATTTTGCTCATACTCTTATGCCTGGAGGCTTCATGGTATTTAGATAGAGACCTGGCTTCAGTCAATAAAATCTCTTTACAAATCCTAGCTCTAAAACATATTGACAGTGTGATCCTGGGTAAGTCACTTAACCCTTTCATTCCTGCCAGCCAGGTTTTCTACTCTGTATTGGGGGAGGAACTTTTACAACTATGACAGCATGTCTGAACAGCACCAAAAAATCTTTGCACTTACCATGCCTTGTTATCATCTCTTTTATTCCTTATTTATTTAAATTGTTATGGAAACAAAGATATTGACTTTCAATTTAAGGGAACTGGGACTGCTATACCCAATCCCAGTCTGTTGTGTGAGCAGACCAACTCTGCTCACCTAAGCATACTTACTGCCTCATCATTTCAGTGAAGAATATTAGTAGTTAATAAAGAGCTAAGAAAAGAGGTTTTAAAACAAGTAAAATTATGTGTGTATTTTTTGTAGACACACCATAAGAAGTATCCTTATAACGTCTATTTTAATTGCATTTATTAAGCAGGAGTTATTTGTGACATTTATGGATGCTCTAACATTTTACATTACCCCCCAAAAAAAAACAATCCCACTTCTCTCAGGGTCTCTCAGTGTCTGATTACATTTCTAAGTAGAAGTCTGGTGGCCAGGCAAGGGGTGGGGCGAATCTCTCCCTATTCCCATTAGTTCATTTTCTCCAAATGCTTTCTCTTTTGGCCATTTTACCATTTACAGACTAATTTTGGCATCCCCCAAAGACTCATTTATCTGGGTAATTCAGATATAATGATCATGTTATTCTTGAGCAGAGGGTCACATGACAGCAAAGGCTGAAATCCACTTTCTTGATTTCATTATGGCTGATTCTCTAATGTTCAACAGGATCATTGCTACTAATGGACGCAGCTGCAGTGAAGTGATGACAAATTGATTTTATGATCATTATTTTTCAAATAATTAACATTTATATTTATTGAGATTTTGCCATGAACATTGAGATATTTTTTAAAGTATTTGGCAATGGAATTCTTAGTGATGCCTTCAAAGTACCATATAATTTAGGTCCCAGTAAGCTCACTTATATCACAGAGAAAGAGGGCAAGATAGAAAAACACAGGCATAAAAAGATGCCTAATTGCTACCAAAGATGACTCTGATCCTGGCCTTGACCTGGGACCTGGAGCCAGCTCACGTAGGGTCCCTGCACCTCAGACATCAAAGTCCTCACCCCTAAAACCAGAGCTCCAATCATCACATCCCTGACTTTGGTAATCTGCCCTGTCTAAAGACTCACTTTCCAGACATCTTGCAGTCAACATCTCATCTATAGGAAGGACAACAAATAGAAAGTCAGCCACCCTCCTCTGCTCACATTTATAAAGAGAATCAAAAGACCTTTCTCCATTTACAGGACTCTTGAAGGAGTGGATTTCATTTAAAAAGTACTATATCTCCCTAGAGTTCATAAATTCTCACCTCTTATTTTTCCCATCCTTTTGATATAGAATCTCAGTCTGTCTAAGCAAAATCTGCACACACACACACACACACACACACACACACACACACACACACATATGCTTCACTTTCCCAAATTCTCATCTACCTTAATCCTACCCTTTCTATTCTAATCTCACTCTGCCCAGCCTTACCATTATGCATTCTAGATTCAATGATCTATTATTAACAAACTTTCCTTTGTCTCAGGTATCTTCTTCCCTTCATCCTTCCATTTTGAAGTTCCTTCAGAGATGCAATTCTTTTCCAGAAGATATATTTCCAGTAATCTTTCTTAGTACTAACTGGATATTCTCTCATAACCGTAGTATTCCAGAACTAGTGAAAGAGTTGGAAAATTCTTTTCCCCTATAACCATTTTCAGACCCTCCCATTTCACCATCACTCATCAAGGTCTCCAACTTGTATGACCACCTATTCTCAGTCTTCTGCTGATTCATCTTTCATCTCAGGCTGTGGATGTGTGGGCATACACCAAGACTGTTTGGGACCATCTTCTGTTATCTCTACTATCTTTAACTTGGTACCAGCATCAATTCTCATGAACAGAAGTGTTATTTCTAAGGGTATTTCTAAGGGTATTTTACATGTATGCCTTTCCTATACAAACACACAGTCAGCACTTAGGACTATGCTTCGAACAAACTAGGTTCTTGAAAAATGTTTAATGATGTATTTGTATTTAGTTTCTGATACAAAGGAAATATACCCCAGAAGAATTTAAAATCCATTAAAGGAGGAATCATTTTATATTTTTTCACTATATCCCTAGAACCTGGCACAATAGCATGTATGTAGAAGGTGGTTAATAAAACCTTGTCTCCTTTCTCAGAGAATCATGGGAAAGAGAGAAGAATGCTCACTCTGGGGATGGAAGACCTGACTCAAATCACATCTCTTCTAGTCCTTCCCAATATAAACCACTTATCTGCCCTAAAGGTCAGATTCTGATTTATAAAATGGACCTGCTGACCTCTAAAGCTCCTTACAACTCTAGAGTTATGATCCCAGGATATTTTCTTTGAATTAGTTCAAATTAAATTGGATTTATGTAAATAAAGTTAAAATATGATTAAAAGAAATAACATTTTCTTTAATATGTCTGTATACTCATTTTCTCTGGAGCAAATTTTGACTAATGCATGTGAAAAACATCTCAAATACATAAAACTTCCTGTGACAAGTTACATCCAAGGCATTAATGGTGTATTGACTATGACCTAATATCAAGAGTTCTGGCTAAATTCTTTTTTTTTTTTTTTTGATGTGCCAGTCTCCAAAGAACTAAAATTGAGAATCTCCCAAAGGACATATTATATTTTATAAATTATGCAGTAGTAAACAGACTAAAGGATCAGGAAAATATGTAACTTAAAAAAATGATCTGATCCAATAGGTAGCCCTTGACCTTTATTCATATGTACTCAATGCTAAGTAAAGATGAAGAAGGCTTTGAGTATGCTCCATGGACCCCTCTGGTGAATTTGTGAAAGGCCTGGAAGGGTTGCAAAGGCAGGCAATTATGGATGGGTTTTGATGTGTCTTGTCATCTAGTTTACTCACATCAATGAAATAATGAAGTCATTGTGGCCTGGAAATATGCCAGTGGAAGGGTAAACTTGGAACTTGGCTACTGTTTATGTAATAAAGTCATACCAGCATCTTCTCTCAGCATCATATTCAGATTTAACTAATACAAAATCACAATAGCTTTGTTTTCCTCATTATTATCCTATGTGCCTCTTCCCTCTCATTGCTAAACTTCTAGAAAGAGTTGGCTAAATATACCTATTATTTCCTTTCACTCTTTCTGCTAAGACATCAATGCCTTATAACCTGATTTGTGTTCCTGTCATTCAACTGAGATTGCTCTCTAAGGTCACTACAAAAGTTTTCAGTCATCAAAAGCAATGTTCTATTTTAGCCCTCATTGTCCTTGACCTCTGCTTAGCACCTGAAACTGCTGACCACCCCACTTTTCTTGCTACTCTCTTCTTCCTTGGCTTTGGGGACACTGCACTCTCATGGATCTCTTTCATTTCTGACAGCTCCTTCTTATACACATTTGCCAACCTGATTCACTTATTCCAGAAAAATTCCCAGAGCTTCTATCATGCTTAAGACACCATTCAAGACTAGAATCCCAAATGGTCTTCATCTCAAATTCCAATTTCCACATAAGAAATTTTCTGATCATTCCTATTTTCTGCCCCATCCCTGCTCTTGAACTCTCCCTGACAAAACATCTAGTATGTACTCAATTTTGTACATATTTGTGCACATTTTGTTCATTTTCTATAAATCTAGATATACACAATTTTCTTCACCAAATAGAATGTCCTGATGGACAGACTTTTTTTTTTAAATCTCCAGTGCCTTAAACCCAATAGTTGTTTGTTAAATGCTAGGTGATCGATGAAAGTCCAAAATTTCAGAATTGCTATTTCAGAAAAGTACTTTATAGGACATTGAGTGCAATATGTTTTTGAAAAGCAGTTTTCATTAAAAACAAGCAAACAGATTTCCGGTGTCAAGATGCAGGAGTGCGTTTAACCTTGTTAAATTTCCCTCCAAACAACTAGAAAACTGTTTCAGAATTGGTCTAGGAGCAGGTGAAACAGCTTACTAGCCTGATGGGAAATGTCTGTCTGACTGGGGTGGAGGGGAGCAAGAACCAAGAGCAACAGCAAGCAGCCAGTCTCACAGCAAGGGGCCTGCAACAAGGCTCCAACCCTTGGGCAATCCACCACAGAGGCCCCATCCTCCTACAAATAAGTAGCTCCTTAGACCCTCCCCAATGACCCCACCCTGCCCCAGGGCTGGCCAACATCAAGACCCCACCCCTGGAGTCCAGCAGCAGAGATTTAGTCTCCATGTAAGTAGTCAATTACTTCACATAAAGGAGGCATGAAACAGCTGTTATAATGGAGGGGAAGAAAAGGGAAGGGGTGGGGATGGCAGGCAGCATTTAAACCTTACTCTCATCAAAATTGGCTCAAAGAAGGAACAACATTCACGCTCATCTGGATACATAAATCTAACTTACACTATAAAGAAGTAAAAAGGGAAAGGGATAATAGAAGGGAAAAGGGACTAAAAGGGTGGTTGGGGTAAGGGAGGATAGGGATAAACAAGTGAGAAGTAGCATGGAGGGAAATACATATTTACTTATCATATCTATAAATGTTAGTGGCATTAAGTCACTCATAAAACAGAAGCAGATAGAAGAATGGGCTTAAAACCAGAATGCTACAATATGTTGTTTACGAGAAATACATTTGAGGCAGAGAGATACACACAGGATAAAGGTAAGGGGCTGGAGCAGAATCTATTATGCTCACTTGAAGCAAAGAAAGCAGGGATTGCTATCATTATCTGAGACAAAACAAGAGCAAAAATAGATCTAAATAAAAGAAATGAAGAAGAAAACTATATCTTGATGAAAGGTAACATAGACAATGAATTCATATTAATCCTAAACATATATACAATAAATGGTATAGCATCTAAATTTTTGCAGGAGAAGTTGGATGAGTTACAGGAGGAAAAAGATAATAAAACTACACTAGATGGGGACTTCAACTTTCCCCTCTCAGAACTAGATAAATTTAATCAAAAATTAAATAAGGAAGAAGTTAAGGAGGTGACTAAAGTTCTGGAAAAGTGAGATATAATAAATCTCTAAAGAAAACTGAATGGGAATAGAAAGGAATATACCTTTCTCTCAGTGGTACATGGCACCTATGGAAAAATTGATTATGTATTAGGACATGAAACCTCACAATCAACTACAGAAATAGTAAACACATTCTTTTCTGATCATAATGCAATAAAAATTGCATTCAATAATGGGCAATGAAAAGATTAAATTAACTGGAAATTAATAAAAACACAAATGGATCAAAGAATTAATTATAGAAAAATTCATAATTTTACTAAAGCAAACTATAACAATGAGACAACATACCAAAATTTATGGGATGCATTGAAAGCAGTACTTAGGGGAAGTTCTGTGTAAAATTTTTATATAAAATTTGATAATCCAAGTGAAATGGATGAATATCCACAGAAATATAATTACCCAGTTTAACAGGAGATAAAATACTTAACCCAATCTTAGTAAATTAAATTGAACAAGTCATTAATGAACTTAGTAAGAAAAAATTGCCAGGTTCAGATGGATTGACAAGGAAATTCTTCTAAACATTTTTAAAAAATTCCAGTACATAAAGCACAAAGAAGCTTTTTCACTCATACTAGCCAACACTCTGCTTTCCTGTATCCTCTGTAACTCTGACTAGATTCTGACCAATATCCTCTCAGCTCTGCTCTAGCTCTGCCTCTTCCTGTTCCACCTCTCCTGTTTCACTCATTTAGCAAACTCCTCCCACCCCAGGCTCCATGTAACTCAGACTTCCACGTAATCCAGGAAGGTCATATGGGCCTATTCAAATTACCATTACAACTATTTAGAAAAATTGGCAAAGAAGGAGTCCTAAAAATTTCATTTATGACACAAATATGATGCTGATACCCAAACCAGAAAGAGTCAAAACAGAGAAAGAAAATTATAGACCAATTTTCCTAATTATTATAGATACAAAAAATGTAAATAAGATACTAGCAAATAGAATAAAGTGAAATACCTCAAGGATAATACACTATATGGGATTTATAGAAAGAATTTGGGCTGATTCAATATTAAAAAACTATCAGCATCATTGACCATCTCAATAACAAAATGACAGAAATCGTGTGATTATCTCAACAGATGTAGAAAAAGCTTTTTTGGCAAAATACAAAAGTCATTCCTCTTAAAAACACTAAATAGCATAGGAATAAATGGAGCTTTCCTTAACAAGATAAGTAATATTTATCTAACACCATCAGCAAGCATTATCTGTAGTGGTGTTAGAAGCCTCCCCAATAAGATCAGGGGTGAAACAAGGATTTTCATTATCATCTCTATCATTTAACATTGTACTAAAAATGTTAGCTATACAAAAAGAGAAGGAAAAGATTAAAAGTATTAGAATAGGCAATGAGGAAACAAACCTTAACTCTTTGCAGATGATACGATGTTAAAATTCAAAAATCCTAGAGAATCAATAAAAAAATTACTTGACATTATTGACAATTTTAGCAAAATTGCAGGATGCAAAATAAATCCACATACATCTTCAGCATTTCTATATATTACCAATAAAGTCCAGCAGCAAAAGATAGAGTAATTAAATTTATAGAAACTATATACATATAAAACATTTGGAAGTCCATCTTCTAAGAAAAACTCAAGAACTATATGAACACAAGTATAAGATACTTCGCACAAATAAAGTCAGATCTAAATAATTTGAAAAAATGGGCCATGCTAATATAATAAAAACAACAATTCTATCTAAGTAAATCTATTTACTCAGTGTCCTATCAGTTAGAAGATCAAAAATACTTTATAAATTTAGAATAAATAATAAAGTTCATCTGAAAGCACAAAAGCTCAAGGATATTAAAGAAATCAGTGGGGAAAAAAGCAAAAAAAAAAAAAGGGGGTCTAGTCGTACTATATTGCAAACTGTATTACAAAGTGGTAATTATCAAAAAATCTGGTACTAGCTAAGTAACAGGTTGGTGAACCAGTGGAATAGATTAGATACAGATTACATTATAATAAATGACTATAGTGATCTAGTGTATGTTAAACTCAAAGATCAAGCTTTCGGAATGTAAACTTATTATTTGACAAAGATTGATGTGAATAGTGGAAGACAATATGACAGAAACTAGGTATAGACCAATATATTACACCATATACTAAGATAAGTTCAAAATGGATACATGACTTACATATAAAGCGTGACACTATAAGCAAATTAGGAGAGCTTGGAATAGTTTAAGTATCACATGTATGGATAAGGGAAGAATTTAGGTCCAAAAAAGATACAGAGAACATTACACAATGCAAAGTAGATAATTCTGATTATATAAAACTGAAAAGTTTTTGCAGAAACAATATCAATTCCACCAAAGTTATAAAGATAGTAGAAAACTGGGAAAAATCTTTACGAAAAATATCTTTGATAAAAGGTGCATTTCTCAAACATATAGAGGACCAAATCATTTTTTTATATACAAATCATTCCTCAATTGATAAATGGTCAATGGATATGAACAGGCAGTTCTCAGACAATGAAATCAAAACTAGCTATGGCCATAGGAAAAAAATGCTCTAAATCACTATTAATCTGAGAAATGCCAATTAAAACATCCCTGAATTACCACCTCACACCTATCAGACTGACTGACATGATCAAAAGGGAAAATGTTCGATGTTGGAGGGGAGGGGAGGAAAATGGGACACTAATGCACTACTGGTAGAGCCAGGAACTAATCCAAATATTTTGAAGAGCAATTTGGAATTATACTCAAAGGACCATGAAACTATGTGCAAAATTTGATCCAGCAACACCACTACAAGGTCTATATCCCAAAGACATCCAATAAAAGGTGGGGGAAGGACATATTTTTATTAAAAAAAACCAAAACATTTATAGCAGCTCTTATTTTGGTGGCTCACTATTGGAAATCAAAGGGATACCATCAACTTGAGGATAAACAAACTGCGTTATATGATTACAATGGAATATTATTGTGCTATTAAAAATGACAAGCAGAATGGTATGAGAAAAAACTGGAAAGGCTTACATGAACTGATGCATAGTGAAGTGAACAGAACCAGAAGAACATTGCGCATAGTAAAAATAATATTATCTGATGAATAACTATGAATGCTTTAGCTCTTCTCAACAATATAACAATCCAAGACAATACCAACGGACTAATGATGAAACACATTAACTTCCTCCAGAGAAAGATCTGGTATTGATTGAATCCATACTGAAGCAGGCGATTTTCCACTTTCTCTTATTTTTCCTTCTTTTATTTGAGTCTTGTACAAAATAAGTAATATGGAAATGTTGTATATAATTGCACTTGTATAGCCCATATCTGATTGCATACCATCTCAACAAAGTGGGAGAGGAGGGATGGAGGGATGAAGAGACAGAATTTGTAACTCAAAACTTTAAATAAAAAAAATGCTAATGAAAAAAATGAGTCGAAAACTCCTAAGTAAACAGATATGTGGTCTTCTTTGGAAGTCTTTCAGTAAAAAGTTGTTGAATTGGGCCCATTTCTCTTTTCACAGAATTTTCCTCTTTAAAACAGAAAGGTGAATAGATCAAGTTCGCTTAATGATTTCGATTTTTACATTCAGCAGCAAAACCTCTCCAAACAAGTGATTCTCTGGGAAAAGGAAAAAGGGACATTTACACACACACACACATACATACACACACACACACACACACACGTGTGTGTGTGTGTGTGTGTGCGTATATACATATATTTGCATACACATAAATATATATGTGCACATATGTGTGTATGTATATATGTATAATCTCACCAAGACCTTAAGAAGGCTGGAGGGAGAGGGCACTTCAAAGTATTATGTCTGCATTTGTCACAATTGGAAGCGGCAAGGTTTAGGGTTAGTGTTAGCTCCAAAACTAAACTCCTGGTTCCCTACCTTTGTGGAGAAATGGTCTAACCCTGAGATGGATTTCACATGCAAATCCTCAGCTGAAAGGAGGGAGAAGGAAAAGGAAGACTGACTCATGCCATTGCTTTATTTGTCCCCCTCTCACAGAGATAGAAATGTATTCTTGACAACCTTTGACGAATTGTAGAAATATTCCTAGTGTTTAGGTAACCACTCTTGCATACAGGTGCTCATGAGTTGTAAAGTTTGTTCACAAGACTCAAAGTTTGTTCAAAGTCTGAGTTGCTGAAATAACTTTTCCTCCTTTGAACTTCACTCTAGACTTAAAAGTGTATTGCAAGTACAGTAATTAATATGCCATTTGCTCTGGCCTTTTATTCCTAACTTTATATACTAGGGGTGTGTTACATTAATGAGTTGAGATGATAGGTAATCAGTGGAATGCTAAAAGAGAATGGGCAATGGCAAAGCAGATGGAGCACCAGGTTTGGATTTGCAAAACTGTGTTTAAATCTGGCCTCAGTCACTTAGTAGCTGTGTGACCCTGGGCAAGTCACTTAACTCTCCTTGCCTCAGTTTCCTCAACTGTAAAGTTAGCTGAAGAAGGAAATGGTAAATCAGTGTCCAGTACCTTTGCCAAGAAAATTCTAAATGGGGACAACGAGAGTCAGATGTGACTGAAAACAACTGAACAATACAGGAAAAGGAAAGGAGACAGAA
The DNA here is from genome assembly GCF_028372415.1 of Notamacropus eugenii. NCBI lineage: Eukaryota > Metazoa > Chordata > Mammalia > Diprotodontia > Macropodidae > Notamacropus > Notamacropus eugenii. Next base: position 533,054,695 of record NC_092873.1, read on the forward strand.
GTTGCATAAACACACAATTGGGCTTTTGCTCCTCCCAAGAATAGAGTTTTGTTGTGGTGGTTGTGGTCACTGTCACATATAAAAGACTTTATCAACATTTTGAGACCTCTGACTTTTAGACTAATATCCTTATTGTTACTGATGCTTCTTGTAGTATGTCTCAGACCTGTGTTCTCTTCCTGCTGATGTTTACCAGGTCTCAACTAATATATATGGCACCAAGAGACATGAGTGTAGTTTTATGACACTTTCTTTTAAAATGTTTTCTTTTAACACTTGAAAATATTTTAATTGTCAATTAATAGTATTTAATTGACTAAATAATATTTTATTTTTTCAACTGAATGTACATATATTTTTCAACTTTAATTTTTTCAAGATTTTGTGTTCCAATTTTTTTTTTCTCTCCCCATACTCCAAGATGGTAAGCAATCTGATATAGGCTATACATGCACAATCATATGAAATGTATTTCCACAAATCATGTTGTGAAAGAAAAATCAAAACAAAGGGGGGAAACCATGAGAAAGAAAATACAAAAAAGAGAAAATAGTAGACTTTGATCTCCATTCAGACTCCATAGTTCTTTCTCTGGCTGAGGATAGCATTTTCTATCCTGAGCCATTTGGAGTTATATTGGATCACTGTATTGCTGAGAAGAGCTAAGTCTGTCAAAGTTGGTCATTGCACAATGTTGTTGTTAATCAGATTTCAGTATGTATCTTTCCATTCTGAGCATTAATTTAACAAAATCCCATGTCAAAGACAAGGATTGACTCCCAGAAGTAAGGACTTCCCTACTTCTTAAGCAGAAGCTACAGTAATCTAGCCCTTGCTCTCACTGCAGAGCACAGAAGATGGCAGCAAAGTTGTTGACCTTGTCCTGCTTTTCGAGGTTTAGCTTCCAAAAAACAGTCCCATACCTAATTAACAGCTTATGAGATTAAAGAGAAATATCAGAATTCAGCCCTCAGTCCCTGATTCCCCTTTCTCTTTAGAGGATGTTTTTTTAACAGCATTACATCCTAGTTGACCAAAGGTGCATGGTCCATGTCTGCCCAGCTTCTTTAATGGGATATATACTGGCTGCTAAAGAGTAGAATAGAAACCCTGGATAAGATGCATTCATCAGTGAACATAATTCAAGTGTTTTAATCTAGAAAATGAAATTTTCTATTAGGTAATACAAACATCAACTTCTTGAGAAAGAAACCCCTAACCTCTTTCCTAAAGTTCCAAGTAATTGTCTTTTTTACTGGTGTTCAGGACAATATTCCCTTTCCACCCACCCAAAGACTGAGTTGGAACATGGGATGATCAAAATTCCAAGTCTGGGGAATTCAGGAGTCTCTCATTTATATCACTAGAGGAGATCTGATGCTGTGGGCCTTTGGTGAGGTTTTAGGACTCTGGCTAATGATGTTCCTGTATTTTACCTAAGTCCTAATTAGTGACTGATTAAGTTAACATGAGAAAAAAGGAAACAATTGATCAGAGTTTTAGGGTCCTTGTGACATTAACAAATGTTTATCTGTTAACCAGCTTAGGTAGACCACCATCATCGATAGCTGTTTACCAAATTTTGGGGTCACAATAATGATATTAACAAGAATTTATTAAGTGCTTATGAGTTCTAGGCCCTGTGCTAAGCATTGGAAATACAAATGCAAGCAAAATGAAGACAGTCCCTACCCTCAAAAATTCTAATGAGGGAGACAAGAAAGGAAAAGAAGCTGAAAAGGGAGGTGGGTGGAGTACATGATGAAGACATGGCTGGCTTGGATGCCTTCCTTCGTTGAATGTTCTGGGAGGAACCACTCCATTGGGGGAAGGGTTACTGGTGCCTGAGGGTGCCTGGGATATGACTTCCAGGGCTGAAATGATCTTCCTCCAGAGAGATTCCTACTTTTTTATGCAGGAGTCCATACTGAAACCTTAGTGGTTTACCTAATTTGAGGAACACACTTCATTATAACATTCAAGTGTTTATTTTTTGTTTTTACAGAAAAACTGTTTAGATAGCAACCATGTAGACAGAATGAAAAATGAAAACACAATGGATTGTGCATTCTAACATTTTTCTCTCAGTACAAGGAGATAAATACCCTTACCTCTTTTCTGGAGCCAGATGTGATCATCATAATTAGAAAGCTTTCAGTTTCTCATTTTCACCTCCTAAATGACACAGGAACTGTACACTAATGACTGGAAGATTTAATCTTTACATTCTTGGAAATTATGCCGAGGCCTCTTTTCCTGCCTGTAACTGGCTTCACTTTGTAGCAACTTTGCAGTCCTGCCATACTTACCTTCATTCCTATGTTTTCTTGTTAAGAGCTACCATGCTGCCTGCAGCACTATGAGAAATGGAATTACTGGAGCAAGTCCACTAACAGATCACTTCCTTGGACTTAAGAACACTTGAGCTCACTTTCCCTCTTCTAACACTTCCTATATATGTGAGCCAGGTTGAGTGCTGCACTTCTCAAACATTTCTTTCCTGTTCTGTAAATCAGAATGAAATCTGTAGGACTTCTCTCACAATATAGTTAAAAGGTTGAAATAAGCTAACCCACGTCAAGTTGCAAAATTTAAAGTTCTATCTAAGTATCAATTATTTTTGTCCTTATTTTTGCAATGTAGTAAACATCATTGGATATTTATTCATGCAATAATCTCTCAGGGCCTCAAGATAGCATATCTACACATCTACAGACACAGATAAAGAAAATTTGTAAACAACATCAGATCTTTATTCATCCCAGAATGTACTGCCAAAGTCTTCTTTTAAAAACAAATCCCTATTAGCCACTTGTTTTCTTATTATTTAACTTATGCTACTTCAAGGCAAATGTGTCAACAGCAATTCCGTCATTAACAGAATTCTGGTGGGTTGAGCTCAGGAATTTATCATGGCAGCCAAGAAAATTAATTCAATTTGAAGATATAATAAAAACCCCATAGGATAAGGAGTGAAAAAGGATTTTGATCCAGATGAACTTTTTTCTGGTCAGACCACATACAATTCCCTTGACACCATGTAGCTGGCTCTGGGTGGGTTTCTTTTTGTATCTGTGTTGCATGATTCCCTAAGGAAGTCTTCAGTCTTTTTTTTTTTTAATTAATTAATTATTTTTTCGTTTTCAACGTTCATTTCCACAAGATTTTGAGTTCCAAATTTTCTCCCCATCTCTCCTCTCCCCACCCCAAACACCATACATTCTGATGACCACTGCTCTCAATATGCCTTCCTTTCTATCACAACCCTACCTTCCCTTATCCCCATCTTCTCTTTTTTCTTGTAGGGTAAGACAGAGTTCCATGACCCATTACCTGTATAACTTATTTTTCAATTGTATGCAAAAGAAATTCTCAACATTCATTCCTTAAACTTGGAGTTCCAACTTCTTTCCTCCCTCCCCACCCATCTCTACTGAGAAGGCAAGCAATTCAATATAGGCTATATATGTGTAGTTTTGCAAAAGACTTCCATAATAGTCATGTTGTAAAAGACTAACCATATTGCTCTCCATCCTATCCTGCCCCCTGTTTATTCTATTCTCTCTTTAGACCTCATCCCTCCTCTAAAGTGTTTACTTCTAATTAGTCCCTCCTCCCATTTGCCCTCACTTCTATCATCCCCCACCCTACTTATCACCTTCTCCCCTACCTTCTTGTACTATAACATAGATTTTCATACCAAATTGAGTGTGTATGTTATTCCTACCTTAAGCCAAATGTGATGAGAATAAGCTTCACTTTTCCCCTCTCACTTCCTCCATTTCCCCTCCATTGCAAAAGCTTTTTCTTGCCTCTTTTATGAGAGATAATTTGACCCATTCCATTTCTCCCTTTCTCCTCCCAATATATTCCTCTCTCATCTCTTAATTTTATTTTTTTTAGATATCATCCCTTGCTATTCAACTCACCCTGTGTCCTCTCTCTCTCTCTCTCTCTCTGTATATATATATAAATAGATAGATAGACAGACAGATAGATAGATAGATAGATAGATAGATAGATAGATAGATAGATAGATAGATAGATAGATAGATATAAATATGATTCCTGCATCTACTCAAATACTGAGAAAAGTTTCAGGAGTTGCAAATATTATCTTTCCATGTGGGAATATAACAGTTCAGTTTTAGTAAGTCCCTCATGATTTTTCTTTCCTCTTTAACTTTTCATGCTACTCTTGATTCTTGTCTTTGAAAGTCAAAGTTAATATTCAGCTCTGGTGTTCATCAAGAATGTTTGAAAAGTCCTCTATTTCATTGAATGACCACTTTTTCCCCTGAAGTATTATACTCAGTTTTGCTGGGTAGGTGATTCTTGGTTTTAGGCCTAGTTCCTTTGACTTCTGGAATATCATATTCCATGCCCTTTGATCCCTTAATGTAGAAGCTGCTAGATCTTATGTTGTCCTGATTGTATTTCCACAGTAATTGAATTGTTTCTTTCTGGCTGCTTGCAATATTTTCTTCTGGACCTGGGAACTCTGAAATTTGGCTACAATAATTTTAGGAGTTTTTCTTTTTGGATCTCTTTCAGGAGGAGACAGGTGGATTCTTTCAATATTTATTTTATCCTCTGGTTCTAGAATATCAGGGTAGTTTTCCTTGATAATTTCATGAAAGATGATGTCTAAGTTCCTTTTTTGATCTTGGCTTTCAGGTTGTCCCATAATTTTTAAATTGTCTCTCCTGGACCTATTTTCCAAGTCAGTTGTTTTTCCAATGATATATTTCACATTGTCTTCTATTTTTTTCGTTGTTTTGATTTTGTTTTGTAATTTCTTGGTTTCTCATAAAGTCATTTGCTTCTACCTGCTCCATTCTAATTTTTAAAGAACTATTTTCTTCAGTGAGATTTTGAATCTCCTTTTCCATTTGGCTAATTCTGCTTTATAAAGCGTTCTTCTCCTCATAGGCTTTTTGGACCTCTTTTGTCATTTGATTTAGTCTATTTTAAAGGTGCCATTTTCTTCAGCATTTTTTGGGTCTCCTTTAGCAAGCTGTTGACTCACTTTTAATGATTTTCTTGCATCACTCTCATTTGTCTTTCCAATTTTTCCTCCACTTCTCTTACTTTATTTTCAAAATCCTTTTTGAGTTCTTCCATCCCCTGAGACCATTGCATATTTATCTTGGAGGTTTTGGATGCTGAAGCCTTTACTTTTATGTCTTCTTTTGATGACATACATTGTTCTTCCTCATCTGAATGGATGGAAGAAAATACTTGTTCACCAAGAAAGTAACTTTCTGTAGTCTTATTTTTTCCCCTTTTTTGGGCATTGTCCCTAGCCAGTTATTTGACTTTTGAGTCCTTTGACAAATAGAGGGTAGACTCTAGGAATTTGTGAGTTCTCTGCTCCTCCAAAGTGGCACAGTCAATGAAAAGGAATTCATTCTTCTCCTGGCCTGCACTCTGGTCTGGAAGTAACAGTAAGCTTTTCTTATGAGGATCTGTTATCAGAATTCCCTCTCCAGAGCCTCTACCAGCTCCACCAAGCCAGTGGTATTCCTCATTCCAGGACTGCCACTCAGGCCTGAGACCCAGATCAGCTGGGTGATTCTGCCAGGGTCTTTAGGCAGAGAATTCCTAAAACGGACGCTGCTGCTGCCACAGCCTGGGGTAGGGGGTAGGGGAGGACCCTGCTCCCTTCTCCCCCAGGTGAAAGAGATTTCTCACTGATCTTGTCAGGGATCTGGGAACTGCAGTCGCTACTGGTGGCACCCTGAAACCTCCTTCACTCCTTTCCCTGCCATTCTGTCCAGTGCTGATTGTGCTCTGCTCTGAGCTTGATCTGATAGATCTTTCCTGTCAGCCTTCCAGGCTGCCTTGGGCTAGAAATTTCTTTTACTCTGTCTTTTTGTGAATTTTGCTGCTCTAGAATTTGTTTAGGAACATTTTTTACAGGTATTTAATGGGCTGTTGGGGGAAACCTCCTACAAGGCATTCTTCTACTCCTCCATCTTGGCTCTACCCCTCAGTGCTAGTCTTTCAGATTTTTACTGGAAGGTCAAATACTGAAGCTTAAATACTTTCACCTTCTAAGGAGAAGATGAGATTCATTGAAAAGACCCTGACTGGGGAAATATAAAGGTAAAAGGAAAGGGGTATGGCAAAGGATGAGATGGAGAGATAGTGTCATGGAAGCAATGATCATGAGGTTTAAAAGATGTTAGGAGATAGTGGAAGATAGAAGGGCTTGGTGGGCTATGGTCTATGAGATTAAGAAGAATTGGACATGGCTGAACAACTGAATGGTAACTGCAAAAGATATGAAGATGAAAATTAATCAAGTTCCCATACTCAAAGATCTGCCCAGCTCATGTTAGAAATATGTCACGTGCTTCATTAGGAATGACAAAGCATAGTATGTAATGTAGTCAAAGGCAAGGCCCTGGTGATATGCTCTAGATGCACAGATGAGAGCCTCTTTGATGGAGCTCTAATGACAGTTTTTCTTGATTCAACTTCACCTTGGATATGAAGTGAGATGATCACAATTTATTGAAAAGTTAACAAAGGAGATTGGCAGTTGTTTAATACAGATGTTTGTATCTAACAAGCATTCTGTAGCACTTAGCATCTCTGAATTTGCTCCCCCCCTCTTATCTATATATGGAAACAGTTCTGGTCCAGTAGATTTCTGACTGCAATAGAGGACAGGAGAACTATGACCTCTCAAGTCAAAAACCTGGGTGTCCCTTAATGAATCTATTTTCTTTTCTTTTTTTTTGCCAGCTGGGGAGAAGAGTCATTTAGAACACCTCAACTTTCCTCCAGCCCTATGTGCCCCTCCTTTAAATGCTCACTAAAATCCCAATTTTTTTATGATGCCAACTTTGTCATAAACAACTTGAACTCAAAGAAAGGGTTCCTCTATGTTGATGAGGCAACAGTGCTGAAGATAAACTTTATCTCCTTAATTTTTTTCTAAAATCTGGCCCTCACAGAAGCAACAATTTCAAGATATTGAGAATAAATGAGCCCCTTCCAGCAGCACCTGATGTAACAGATATGGGGAGAGAACAATGATCAGAAGCAATGCATAAATCAAAGTTTAGGGTGGAGTTTTTCCCCAAATGTGCTCAAGGCACAGTCACTATCTTATTGATTCAGTGGTTTTAGTAATAAGACTCTGAATCAGAGAAATAATTGATTAATAGGGCAGATGTAAAGGAAAAAAAACACACTGAAATTTGTAGCAAGCTTTACATAAGAACTCTCTAAATATTTTCCCATGCCAACCTTTCCCATCCTCCAATCACTAGGCACAGCTGATAGTGTATTGGCTAGAGTTATGGGCCTGGAGTCAGGAAGACCTGAGGCCTCAAACACTTAATAGTTGTGTGACCCTTGACAAGTCATTCACTGCTATTTGACTCAGTTTTCCCAATTGTAATAAGGCGATCATAATAGCTCCTGTCTCCTGAGAATAAAATGATAAAATATTTGTAAAAGTGCTTAGCATAGTGACTAGCAAACACATGAGGTGCTTTAGAAATGCTGAATACCCCTGCTCCTCTTTCCCTCAGTCCCAATCTCTGAGGAATCTCTCTTCTTCCTACCCTATGAAAGGGAATATAAAATTTCATCTCAGTGTTTTACTTGGGACAGTTGAGTCCCATAGGGATAGTTGACTTTCTTACAGACAGAATCCACATATATTGTTCAATGAAAGTTTCTTGCCACTTTTCACCATCTTGTTTTCTCTTCAATAAAAACATCTCCAAGTTTTTAAAGTCTTTTCTAAACAGCACTGCTCACAACAGTCTGAATAGGACAGAAAGTAATTAATTAAAGTCCTGCCTTGCTAGTCCTGGGTGATTTTCCTCTCCTACAACAATACAGCACATGATTACATTACTCAAGATGCTACATCATACTAGACTCATATTTCAATTAAATAAATATTTCTTAATGTCGTGCATATTCTTCCCTACTCTCTCAGATGCAGGCAGGCTATCTTTCCACCTCAGTATTATAAGGATACCCTGAGGGGTCAGAGGATTTTTGTTCTCTCTCAGTTCAAGCTGCCTCTACTCCTGTTCTCCATTTATAGCTGTCAGCTACTAGAATCTCAACATTAGTTAGCTTTTGTAAAGGCCTATTTTCCTGAAAGATATAATGAGAATAGAATACCAATGTCTCCTCCTAACCTACTGGGGAGGTTACAGTATCCCCTTTAATACCTTGGCTTAAGGGGAGAGTGGGCTCACTCTTAAGAAAGATTTTACATCAATTCAGTCCCATCAACTTTATGACCAAGTGTGACAACAGTGAGTGACAAATTCATATCTCAGATACACTAGGTTGAGTATACTTAAGGGTACTCCTCACTCAAGAATGCTTTAAATAAGAACTCTCCAAATAAAGATACTTATTTAGGATCTTTCTCACATGGTCATGTAAGATCGTCAAGTTTTCTTTGAGTTTGACTTGCTGATTCCAAACTGACATCATCCTTGACAGTCTAGATTCCTAGAGAGAGACCATCACCCCATGGATAAATTTGAACTCTATCAAGGTCCATGGAGTAGCCTTATTGAAAGTCAATGGAAAGTTCCTTATTCACCCTTGCCTAATGAATTTTTCATCTATACTACCAACCATTCAAGTAATGGCACATTTAAGTTTCAGTGTAATAACTTGCCTAATAACAAAGCAAAATGAATAATCATAACGTTATATACACTAATATATTAAAATAAATTTATGAATCATATATATGAATATTATATACATACATCCTTACATACATACTTACATACATACATACAGTGCTCACATAGCGGTCAGAAGAAGTGATGCAAAGACACTCTCAACCAAGGTCTCTCCTAAGAACTTTGAAATTGATTGTGTAAAATGGCAGACACTGGCACAGGACTGTTCAGAATGCCGTGCCCACCTCAGAGAATATGCTGTGCTCTATGAACAAAGCAGAATTGAAGGAACTGAAATTTAGGGAAGGAATCATTCCCAAATGTTCACGTGGACCATTTGTGCCTGACCTGTGGTAGAGCATTCTGAATTCATATTGGTCTGATCAGTCACATTCAGACACACTGGAACGTGACTATCATTTTGGTCCTCTTCAAGAATGAAAGACAACTAACCACATGCATACACAAAACTGGTTCTCTGCAAAGTTTGGCTGCTGAAACTACCCACTCTTCAATAAGACTTATATATATATATACGTGTGTGTAGACATATATTTATATAAATATATATGTAAGAATGTAAATATGTGTATACATGTATAGATATATATGTATACGAATATAACCATATATACATATGTGTGTATATATGCATACACATATGTGCATATATGCATACATACACACACATATATATACATACAGTTATACACACATATTCTCTTCTCTGATCACATATGGACTTTTCAAGCTCTTCCAATTAACCATCAACCTTAAAAGGGCATTTAAAAAGTGTTAGCTCCTAATACAAGTAGAGGTTCCTTTCTAAGCTTGAGCACTGCAAAGCTTATCAAAACTGCTGCCTCTGGGCTCTAGAGAATGGCCCAGCCAGTTTTTCACTTACCCAGATGCTGTGTTATCTAATCAGAAGTGATTTTATATTGATATAACTCAGGCTCACCCTTTAAGGCAGCTGATGAGGATCCTAAAGGAGCTGCAAAGCCCATCTGCTATTCCCTCTTCAGCTGAAGGCTACAGGAGAGAACAAAACCTTAGGAGATGTTTCACCTTTCCCTTTCTTGTTGCAACTAAAGGGCAGTAGCTTTTGAACACAGGAGCTCTTGGAATAGGAAATCCGTTCTGCCTCTGACCACGTAGGAATCTTTCAGCTGAAGCCTTCTATTTCCTGAATGTTTGGAACTGTCAAGGTTCCCAAAGAGAAGCTTTTCATTCCTACCTCCCCACACCTCCCACTGTGTCTTCAGTTGTCAAGTTTATACACCAAGTCCCAAGGCTTTCCTATCCCTTTGATAATATAAGAAAATCCAAAAACCTTTGAAATAGAAGCCACTTTCTAGCTTAAGAGATTTCTGATTCCCTTTTCATTCTGAAAAAGTTTCAAAAGCCCAAATTTCTCCTATCAAATTTATAGTACTTTTTAAACATACACAAATCTCCAAATGCTTTCGTAAGACATCTTATTTTAAAAAAAATCATCTTTAGTTAGAAAATATCTCTATCTATCTATCTGTCTGACTGTCAGTCTATCACCTATCTAAATTACTTTGTTACCATAATGCTTGATGTCTCTGAACTCTTCACCAAAGTCCTCCATCTTTTTAGTGGCTTCAAAGCTGTTGCTTTATACTCACGTTTCTCTAGGCTTTAATAAATGCACTTCTCATTATATTAGCAAACTTGTTTTTGTTCCTCACAAAATTAGATATTGTTACATTGTGGACAAGAATAACTGAGAGCCCACGTCTATTCCTTAGCTCAGGCATTCTCTGTCAAAAATTGTTCAAATGCCATGTAAAACCTGTTATCTTCATAAATTTAAGTTAGCAGTACATATTTTAATTTTTTCTTTTCTATTTTATATTATATCAAAATCCATAAATTATCACCAGTACATTATATTCGTAGGGATTTGCCCCCAAAAGGTAAAAAAAAAATATCAAGTGCCTTTCACATCAACATATTCATACCAGTACTGCTTCTCAATTAGTAAATGCCTAAATAAATTGTGATACATGTATATAATGGACAAGTACTCATTCAAGGGGGATAAATTGAATTGATAATAACTCTTCCTGTAAAGAGGTAGGGTAGTCAATAAGGCAACAGAAACAATGTGTCATGTGTCTTTTCACTTTGGTAACATTTGTGATTGTCCTCCATTAATATAGCCTTTGAGAACTGAAGTTCACCTCCCTTCTATGGTAAAGAGTACTTCATAAAAAGTCTCTACTGATGATGAGAATATGGTAGAAATGCTCATCACTTTTTTTCCTGATCGCTAGTTAGACATATATAGATAATTTAACTTATTTTTTAAAATGTCTAGTTCTTTAAATATAGTTTGTGATTTACAAATCATTAGCAACAAGGAAAACTGAAGCTTTTTTTTTCCTTTAAAAAAAGTGTTTTGACACATTTATTATCTCTCCTACACGATATAGTTAATTTATTATCTAGCATATTGGTCACAACCTCTGGTGTCCCTCAAAATCCTCAGTGCAAAATGAGGGCGTGGACTAAATGAGTTCCAGTTCTGCTCTAGCACCTTATTAACCTCTGACTGAACAGTAATCCTCAGTCAAATGATATCCACTATGTGTCTATGATCTGATTCATGAATTTCCTCAAAGCAATCTATATTGTAATGACTGACTTATCACCCAATCACTCCTTCTACAAAGGACATACCTTCACCTGGAAATATATCAATAATAAGTCCTATTTCTATTGTTGTTTTCACAGTGGGCAAGTCTTGATATGCATTGTTTCAATCAGTCAGTCAGTCAATGAGCATGTATTAAGAGGTTACTATATGCCAGATATTGTGTTGCAAAGAAGATATGAAGTTACTGAGATAAAGAAGAAAGATGAAAAAGAAAAAAGTCCCTGACTTTAAGAAATATTGTAATGGGGAATCATCATGCAAATAACTAGATACATAGAAGATACATAGATTATGTGAGGATAAGTCTAGAGGAAAGGCATTAGCAGCTGGGAGACAAAGAAAGGTCTCTTGCAAATGGTGAGACTGGAGTTGAAACTTAAAGGGTCCAAGGACACGCAAGCATCAGGGCATTCTAAGCATAGTGAGTAACCTCTGAAAAGGTAAAGAGGCGAGCTACCAAAAATTGTTTTATAGAGCTAGGGAATAAAAAGGAACAATTATATTAATCTGGAAGAACAAAAGATCAAGAATATGATAGCAATGAATGAAAAAAATTAAAGGAAGGTAGTCTAGCAATACTAGATCTGAAAGCATATTATAAAGTAATAATCAACAAAACCACCTGGTACTGACTAAGAAAAAGAGTGGGGATCAGTGGAATTGATTAGGTACATAAGGTATACTAGTAAATGACCACAGTAACTCAGCGTTTGATAAACCAAAGACCCTACCCAGACTTTGGGGTAAGAACTCACTATTTGACAAAAACTACTGGAATAGAAAACAATATGAGGTATAGACCACCATCTCATACCATACACCAAAATAAGGTCAAAATGAGTACATGATTTATTTTATTTTTTTCTTTTCTTTTTTAAAACTTATTTATTTAATTTTTAACATTCATTTTCACAAAATTTTGGGTTCCAAATTTTCTCCCCATTTGTCCTCTCCCCCACCCCAAAACACCGAGCATTTTAATTGCCCATATCACCAGTCTGCCCTCTCTTCTATCCCTCTCTTCCCTTGTCCTCATCTTCTCCTTTGTCCTGTAGGGCCAGATAACTTTCTATACCCCTTTACTTGTATTTCTTATTTCCTAGTAGAAAGAACAGAACTAGACAGTTGTTCCTAAAACTTTGAGTTCCAACTTCTCTTCATCCCTCCCTCCCCACCCATTCCCTTTGGAAGGCAAGCAATTCAACATAGGCCATATCTGTGTAGTTTTGCAAATGATTTCCATAATAGTCGTGTTGTGTAAGACTAACTGTATTTCCCTTCATCCTATCCTGCCCCCCATTGCTTCTATTCCCTCTTTTGATACTGTCCCTCCCAAGAGCGTTGACTTCAAATTACTCCCTCTTTCCACTGCTCTCCCTTCCATCATCCCCCCCCACCCTGATTATCCCCTTCTCCCCCACTTTCCTGTATTGTAAGATAGGTTTTAATACCAAAATGAGTGTGCATTTTATTCCTTCCTTTAGTGGAATGTGATGAGAGTAAACTTCATGTTTTTCTCTCACCTCCCTTCTTTTTCCCTCCACTAAAAAGTCTTTTGCTTGTCTCTTTTATGAGAGATAATTTGCCCCATTCCATTTCTCGCTTTCTCCTCCCAATACATTTCTCTCTCACTGCTTGATTTCATTTTTTTAAGATATGATCCCATCCTATTCAATTCACTCTGTGCTCTCTCTCTGTGTGTGTGTGTGTGTGTGTGTGTGTGTGTGTGTAATCCCACCCACTACCCAGATACTGAAAAGTTTCAAGAGTTACAAATATTGTCTTTCCATATAGGAATATAAACAGTTCAACTTTAGTAAGTCCCTTATGGCTTCTCTTTGCTGTTTACCTTTTCATGCTTCTCTTCATTCTTGTGTTTGGAAGTCAAATTTTCTTTTCAGCTCTGGTCTTTTCATCAAGAATGCTTGAAAGTCCTCGATTTCACTGAAAGACCATTGTTTCCCCTGAAGTATTATACTCAGTTTTGCTGTGTAGGTGATCCTTGGTTTTAGTCCTAGTTCCTTTGACTTCTGAAATATGATATTCCATGCCTTTCAATCCCTTAATGTAGAAGCTGCTAGATCTTGTGTTATCCTGATTGTATTTCCACAATACTTGAATTGTTTCTTTCTAGCTGCTTGCAATATCTTCTCCTTGACCTGGGAACTCTGGAATTTGGCCAATATGTTCCTAGGAGTTTTTCTTTTTGGATCTCTTTCAGGTGGTGATCAATGGATTCTTTGAATACTTATTTTGTCCTCTGGTTCTAGAATATCAGGGCAGTTTTCCTTTATAATTTCATTAAAGATGATGTCTAGGCTCTTTTTTCTATCATGGCTGGGCTGTGCTCTGGGTCCAGGGCGTGACGGGCCTTTAGGGTCAGTTTTTCAGTTCTGTCTGGAAAAGAAATCTCTTCCACTCCATTGTTCTATGGCTTCTCCTGCTCCTGAATTTGTTGGGAGTTCTTCTTTACAGGTATTTTATGGGCTGTGGGTTCGGAGCTAGCATATGTGTATCTTTCTACTCCTCCATCTTGGCTTCTCCCCCATGAGTACATTATTGAGACACTGAGTGTGATGCCATAAACAAATTAAAAGAGGAAGTAATAGTCTATCTGTCAGGTCTATGGAGAAGGGAAGAATTCATGACCAAACAAGAGATAGAGAGCATTACAAAATATAAAATGGATAATTTTGATTACGTTAAATTGAAAATCTTTTGCACAAATTCATTCAATGAAGGAATAATTGGAGAAATGGAAAAGGAGATACAAAAGTTAACTGAAGGAAACCATTTGATGAAAATTAGATTTGGGCAGGTAGAAGCTAATGATTCTATGAGATATCAAGAATCAGTGAAACAAAATCTAAAGAATGAAAAGATAGAAGAAACTGTAAAATATCTAATTGGAAAAACAACTGACCTGGAAAATAGATCCAGGAGAGAAAATTTAAGAATTATTGGCCTATCAGAAAGACATGATGAAAAAGTGAGCCTGGAAATTATCTTCCAAGAAATCACCAAGGAAAACTGCCCAGAACTGCTTAATTCAGAGAGTAAAATAGTCATTAAAAGGATCCATCATTCACCTCATGAAAGGGATCCCAAACTACAAACACAAGGAAATATTGTTGCCAAATTTCAGAACTATCAAGTGAAGGAGAAAATACTACAGGCAACCAGAAAGAAACCATTCAAATATCTGGGAGCTATAGTCAGGATCACACAGAACCTTGCAGCTTCTATATTAAAAGATCCAAGGAATTGGAATATGATATTCCATAAAGGAAAGGAGCTAGGCATGCAATCAAATATCAATTGCCTAACAAAGTTCAGCATAACATTTCAGGCAAGGACATGAACATTCAATGAAATAAGGGATTTCCAGACCTTCCTGATAAAAAACCAGAACTCAATAGAAAATTTGGTCTTGAAACCCCAGTCTCAAGAGAGGCATAAAAAGGTAAACAGGGGAAAAGAAAAACTTGTTACTCAATTTGGGCAAACTGTTTGCTTACTTATAAGGGAAGATGATGCTTGTTAATCTTGAGAACTGTATATCTATTTCGAAAAATAAAAGGGATATGCATAGATAGAGGGAGCAGGTATAAGGTAAATAATGTGATGATAAAAATGTGATCTAAGCATGTGAAGGGATTGTATCAGGAGATGTGAGAAGGAGGAAGCAGAACAAGGTAAATTACATCACAGGAAGAAATACAAAATTTTATTACAGTTGAGGGAAACAGGGGAGAGAGATGAGCATTATTTGAGAGGTACTCTCTTTTGATTTGGTTCAAGGAGTGAATAACAAACTTAATTAAGTATACAAATCTAACTAGCTCTATAGGCAGTATTAAGGGAAGGGTGAAAGAAAGGGGAGGGGAGGCTAAAAGGGAGGGAAGTAGTAATGGTAAAGGGGAGTAAAAGGGAGGGGGCTGAAAGAAAGAAGGGAAGACTGCATGAGGTAATTGTCCAAAATTAAAACTCTGTTGTGGAGGGTAAGGGAGAAGGGAGAACTAAAAGCACAAATGGTGAGAAAGAGGATGGAGGGAAAGACACAGATAGTAATCATAACGTGAATGCAAATGGGATGAACTCTCCCATAAAACGGAGATGGATAGCAGAATGAATTAAAAGCCATAATCCAACGACATGTTGTTTATGAGAAACACATTTGAAATGGGGGGATACACACAGAGCAAAAGTAAAAAGTTGGAGCAGAATATATTGCACATCAGCTGATGTGAGAAAAGCAGGAGTAGCATAGGAATAAATGGAACTTTTCATAAATTAATAAGCAGTATCTACCTAAAACCTTCAGCAAACATTATATGCAATGGAGATAAGTCAGATGCATTTCCAGTAAGATCAGGGGTGAAACAAGGATGTCCACTATCACCACTATTATTCAATTTGGCAGTAGAAATGTTAGCTGTAGCAATAAGGGAAGAAAAAGCAATTGAAGGGATTAGAATAGGCAAAGAAGAAACTAAGTTATCGCTCTTTGCAGATGAAATGATGATATACTTAGAGAATCTCAGAGACTGAAGTAAAAAAAAACTCCTTGAAATAATAAACAACTTTGGCAAAGTTGCAGGTGACAAAATACACAAACTTTCTGCACTTCTATATATTGGTAACAAAGTCCAACAGCAAGAGATAGGAAAAGAAATCTTATTTAAAGCTAAGGTAGACCCTATAAAATATGAAGATTTTACCTGCCAAAACAAATCCAGTGACTATATGAACACAACTTTTCACAGATAAAAAGCCAAATCTAAGTAAGTGGAAAAACATCAGTTGCTCATGAGTAGGCTGAGCCAATATAATAAAAATGACAATTCTACCTAAATTCATTTACTTATTTAGTGCAATACCAATCAAATTATCAGATAATTATTTTCTAGAACTGGAAAAAATAGTATCAGAATTGATCTGGAAGAACAATAGGTCCAGAATATCAATAGAACTGATGAAAAGTAATGCTAGGGAAAGTGCCCCAGCTCTACCAGATCTCAAATTGTGTTATAAGGCAGAAATTCATCAAAACCTCTTGCTACTGTCTAATAAACAGAAGAGTAGATAAGTGGAATAGTCTGGATACTAAATACATGGTAGTCAAAGAATATAGCAATCTATTCTTTGATAAACCCAAGAATCCCAGATTCTGCGATAAGAACTTGCTGTTTGACAAAAATTACTGGGAAAACTAGATAACAGTGTGGTGGAAACTAAGTATAGACCAATTCCTGACAACATAGGCAAGAATAAAGTCCAAATGGGTACAAGATCTAGGTATAAAGATTGATAATATAAACAAACTAGTGGAACAAGGAATAGTGTATTTTCCAGATTTATGGAGAAAGTAAGAATTTTTGGCTAAACAAGAGACAGAAAGCATTATGAAGTACAAAATGGATAATTTTGATTACATTAAATGGAAAAGTTTTTGCACAACCAAACCCAATGCAATCAAGATTAAGAAGGAAGCAGAAACTGGGAAAGAATTTTTCAACTAGTGTCTGTGAGAAAGGCCTCATTTCTAAAATATATAGAAAACTGAGTCAAATGTACAAAAATACAAATCATTCCCCAATTGATCAATGGTCAAAGGATATAAACAGGCAGTTTGCAGTCATATGAAAAAAATACTCTAAATCAGCATTCATTAGAGAGATGCAAATCAAAACAACTCTGGGATACCACATCACACCCATCAGATTGACTAATATGACAGAATAGGAAGATGATAAATGTTTGATAAGATGTGGGAGAGTTAGAACACTAATTCATTGTTGGTGGAACTGTGAACTAATCCAACCATTCTGGAGAGCAATTTGAAACTATGTCCAAAGGGCTACATAAGTGTGCATACCCTTTTACCTAACAATATCGCTTCTGGAACTCTATGCCCAAAAGATCATAGAAATGGGAAAAAAGGTCCCACATGTACACAAATATTTCTAGCAGCACTCTTTGTGGTGGCCAAAAACTGGAAATCTAGGGAATGCATATAAATTGGAGAATGGTTGAATAAATTTTGGCATATAATTCTAATGGAATACTATTGTGCTATAAGAAATGATGAACAGGAAGACTTCAGAGAGGTCTGGAAAGCTTATATGATCTGATACTGAGTGAAAGGAGCAGAACCAGGAGAACTTTGTACACAACAACAACCACAGTATACAAGGATTTTTTCTAGTAGACTTAGAACTTCATTGCCATGAAAGGACCTAAAAAATTCCCAATGGTCTTTCAAGGCAAAATGCCTTCCACATCCAGAGAAAGAATTATGAAATTCAATCACAGAATGTAACAGATCATCTTCTTTTGTGTTATGTTTTGGTTTGCTATATGATTTCTCCCATTCATTTTAATTCTTCTTTGCAACACAACTATGGTGAAAATGTATTTAATAGGAATATACACTTAGAACCTATATAAAATTGTATGCTGTCTTGTATAGGGAGGAGGGAGTGAGGGGGGTGGAAGGGAGGTTGAAGGGGAAGGAATGGGGAAAGGAAGGGGAGGGAAGGAAAAAAAATCTAAGTTATAAGGTAGTGACTGTAGAACACTGAAAATAAAAAAAAAAACAACAACAAATTGATTCAATGCAATCAAGATAAGAATAAAAAAAGAAACCTGGGAACCAATCTTTGCAGGAAGTATTTCTGACAAGTGCCTCAGTTCTCAAATATATATATATAGAGAGAGAGATGAGTCAAATTTATAAGAATACAAGCCGTTCCCCATTGACAAATAATCAAAGGATATGAAGTTTTCAGATGAAGAAATCAAAGCTATCTATAGGTATATGAAGAAGTGTTCTAAATCACTTTTGATCAAATAACTGCAAGTTAAAACAACTCTAAGGTGCCACCTCATACCTATCGGATTGGCTAAGAAAACGAAAGGAAAATGATAAATTTTGGAAAGGATACAACAAAATTGGGACACTAATGCACTCTTGGTGGAGTTATGAACTGATCTAGCAATTCTGGAAAGCAACTTGGAACTACACCCAAAGGACAATCAAAGTGTCCATACCCTTTGATCCAGCAAAAATACACTATGCCTGTTTCACAAAGAAATCACAAAAAAAGAGAAAAGGACCTACATCTGCAAAAGTATTTATAGCAGTTCTTTTCATGGTGGCAAAAGAATTGAAAACTGGGGGGATACACATCAATTGGGGAATTGTTGATAAAATTTGGGTGTATGAATGTAATAGAATACTATGGTGCAATAAGAAATGATAAACAAGCAGGTTTCAGAATAACCTGGAGAGACTTGCATGAACTGATCCAAAGTGAAATGAGCAGAACCAGGAAAAACATTGTACACATTATCTGCAACGTGTAATGATCAACTATGAATAATTTAACTCTCCTCATCAATACAATGATCCAAGACAAGTACAAAAGACTCACAAAAGAAAATGCTGTCTAGATCCTTATAAAGAGCTATTCAACTCTGAAAGCAGATCAAAGGATACTTTTTTGAAATTTACTTTATTCTTTTTCATGTATTTTTTCCCTTTTGATCTGTTCTTCTTTCACAACTGTGACTAATACAGAAATACATTTTGCATGATACTACATGTATAAATTTTATCAAATTGCCTGCCATTTTTGGCACTCCTTTGAGTGGGGGTGAGAAGGAGCATAGAAGAAAAGTTTGGAACTCCAAATCTTGTAAAATTGAATGCTAAAATTATCTTGACATGAAATTGAGAAAATAAAATACAATTAAAAATAGTTCTGGCCTTTACTCATTTTAAGGCCTTAAAACTATAGTGTGTTTGTGTGTGTGTGTGTGTGTATGCATGTGTTTATGAGATGATACTGTCAATCAGTGGGAACCTCCACATAAGCAAAGTTATCCATGAGTGGGATACACATGCAGAGACTCTGATTTCCTCTTGAAAACCTCAAGCAAGTTGAGATTAGTAAATAGCTTAGTAAACCACTGTGGAAATAGCGCTTGATGAAACCCCAGGAAATGATAATGTATATCATGGTTTATCTCACAGTGGAGACACCATAGGTGATGAGCTTATAAGTGCTGATGTGAGGCATAAAATGCTGATAAGGAAACAACTAAGTGACTTAAATCCAAACCATCTTGTGCAATGTCTTGAGATGCCCACTAGAAATCTTAGTTCCGGGAAGCCCAAATAGCTGAAGCAAGAGTGATATTATCACACTTTGATATCTTCTAGCTAGACCTTTGCTTTGTTCATGTACCGTCACTTTGTAGGGAACCGTATCTGCAGCCCTCCAGGATTTCTACCATTCCTGCATAATTAACAAAACAGAAGGTAAAAATGATCTAAAGCAAATTCACTAGAGAGGGCTTTAGACAGGGAGGGAGAAGTAGAAAATGCCCACAACAAATGATTGTATATGGACTATTTCACATCCACAGAACCCCACTTCTATGATGCAGGGAAAGGCAGGTAGTTTTCAGATATTTTATGAGGCTAAACTCAGCCACTGTAGTTATAAAACATTGAATTTTTTATTGGTCTTTGTTTACATTGCTATAATCATCATTAATATTGCTTTCTTAGTTTTCTTTACTAATTCACACTCAGTTCATGTAAGTTTTTCCATACTGTGCTGGACTCTTCATAATTTTAATGTCTTATGCTTCAGTAACATTTTAGTATTCAATTTACTATTTATATTTGTTTTCAATCCTTGTATGATTACCTTTACTATTTTCTGGTCTTTAAGGAACTTATCTCTCCCTTTTTTACACTTAATTTTTGACTTTGCACATGGTCAAGTTTTATAAAAGTACTATGTGGTATTGAAAAAACATACATATCCTTATTAATTTCTTGTTCAGAAATTGCTTTTCCTAACAGTTTGTTCAGTTCTATATTTCCTTTTTTTACTACATTTGCCCAGGTCTGCAGTGGAAACATTAAGTATCCTAATTACTTGTATGATACTATCTGATAATATAACACCAGCTAACATGTATATTCCCCAGTATATTCCAGGAACTTTGTTAACTGTTCTGTTCTGTTTTGTTTAATATGATTTGATCTGGTCTGTACAACAATTCTGGGAAGTGGATTAAATATTATTATACCCATTTTATAGTTGAAACTAAGGCAAAGTCTGAGTGACTTCCTCGTATCATATAGCTAGTTAATGTCTAAGGTCAAATTTGAAATCAGATCCTTCTAACTCCAGGACTGGAACTCTACTATCAGGTACCTATGTCTTTCTTCAATTCATTTGTTTTTCTTTATTAAATTTGATGTGGTTGCATTAGTATGTAGATGGTTTGAACTAATATTGAACCATTGTATTTTCTATCTTTGAACATTTTTTAGTTTCCCTGATTATCTCTCCTGATAATCTGGATTTTTATATGAACTTCATTTCTCAACATTTACTTTCATTGGAGGGGGGAAAGCTTTTTCTTTTCCAATAAATGTCAAATTCTAAATAGAAATGGAGTGATCAATCCATACATACAGATACCTGCGGGCTGCAAATTGAGAGTTTTCAAATGTAATGTTAGGTATTTTATTATATTTTTATTTGTTCTGTTAAATGTTTCCCAATTACGTTTTCATCTTCTGGTCTACTTAGGAGTATTGTTAGCATGTCTGGCATGTGTGGTATAAGGAAACAGTGCAGGATCCCCCAGGCAGTCCCTGACATGTAACCCTGGGAGCTTGTTTAAACGTATTATTCCCAATGTGTAGATAAGTTGGGGTGAGAGACCCTGAGTTAAACCTTTCTATCTTTACATTCCTCTCTCTTATTTCATAACTGTCTTACCTTGGGCAGCATTTCTGTCTTTGTAGCTTGTGAATCCGCCTTCCCTTACTTTATATCTGGCACTTAATTTACTTTTTTATTAGGTTGTTGCCCTCAAAAGGCCTGATGAAGGCAACATTTCTACCGTCTAGCCAGTCATGTATATGATCAAATGATGAAATTTAAGCATACGTTTTTTAATATATCCTATGTGCAAGTGATTCATCTTTGTAGTATTTCTCTACTGTTATATTTGTCTCTGTCTCTCTGTGAAACTTACATTTTTCATTCCTAGTTTTACCCACTAGATTTAAATATATTTTAATCTCTCACTTCTTAACTCTTCAAATAATTGATGATTGACATACTGACCCCATCCCAAGTCTTTTCCATCGTATCTCCTCTTTCTTCAACTCATTTTTTGTCTTTTATGTTCCTTGTCATATCTTGTTCACACATATTACCTATAGGATCATAGTTTCAGAACTGAAATGGTCCTTAGATGGCATGGAGGCTAGCCCCCTCATTTTACAAATGAGGAATATGAGGCCCAGAGAGACTACATGTGTCAAGGAGCATCACATAGCAAGTAAGGGAATGAGGCAGGGTTTGAACTCACCTCTTCTGATCCCAATTCTATCATTCTATCCATCACACCATCATGCTTCGGTAGGGTACTTTCTTGTTGAATATCATATCTAACAACGTCATGCCCAGAACTAAACACTATACTTGGGAAGGTAGGAAGTTTGGGACAGACCAAGGCAGAAGATTATGGGAGTAATCTTTTAATATCTCAGAATTGTTCTTTTACCACCAAGACTGTCCAGATCAACCAATGGTTGCTTTATGTGCTAAAGGAGAAAGATCTCTCTTTGTGTGGAAAGAAAACAATTATTTTTTCATTGAAAGCTAAGATTTAATTTCGTAATATTATTGAATATGAGAGCTAGAAACTACCTTATATATTTTATTCCCTAACTCTCTCTTTTAGGAAACTAAATCCTAAAGAGATTATTTGGCTTCTCCAAGGTCATGCAGTGAGTAAATGGGAGAAATCGGATGGGAAACCACGATCCTTTCCCTCAAGATTTAGACTTTTTTTCCCATTGTGTTTCATTAGCTCTATTCAAATAGTTTTTGAAAATCATTTTTCTATAAATCATCTTTTTCTTCCTTCCAAATCCTCCTTCTGGGTATATATCCAACTGGACTACAGCATTTATCCTGTTCCTTCCTTTTCCTTTCTTTCTTCCTTTTTCTTTCTTTCTTTCTTTTTTTGATGGGAGGCATTAAGGGAATGGAAGAAAATTATTTTAAAAAATAAGCTTTATGCCACCATTGCCTTTGCCTATTGTGAAGCACTTAGACTATATAGTGGATAGAACACAAGACTTGGGATCAAAAAGATCTGGGTTCAAAACTACCCTCAGGCACTTAACTAGAACCAGGGGAACTTCAAATTGTCTCAGTTTCCTCATCAGTAAAGTAAGGATAAAAATAGCGCATACCTCGAGGCTTATTGTAGGTATTAAATTGGATAATATTTTTAAAGTACTTAGTTCAGAGTCTGGCACAGAGCAAGCACTACATAAATGTTAGTTATTATTACTGTTAGCTATTAATGTTCCATTCACTTTTCAAACCCTTGTGATCAGACTTCAAACCACAAATTTGGCTTTATCACAGCTCAGCAGGGATCTCCTCACTGCTAAGTCTAATGACTTTTTCTCTTTCTATATCCAAGCAATATTTGTCACTGTCGACAATCTCCTCTTCCTAAATACTTTTCTCCCCTTGGGATTTTGTTATATAGACATATACGTATTATACATACACATATATACATATATACATACACGCATTTATTATTTTTTTTTTCTCTTTTGGTTCTTCTCCTAACCTATTTTGTCATTCTTCCGTTCATGATCCTACTGCTATGTGTGGTTGTCCTGGGACCTTTTCCCTTCCCTCTCTATACTCTAAACTGATTGTCACATCAACCCCAAACCAATTCAATGATAATTACTGATGTATATTGGGCATTCCCAGCTTTCCTCTCTCTTCTGATATATCACAAAGTGACTGCTGGAGAGCTCCACTTAGCCAGTCCCAACACAGCTTCAATCCAACAAGTTTGAACTAGAATTAATTTTCTTTCCCTTTAAACCAAACTTTCCTCCTAACTTCCCCTTTTCTATCAAGGATAACAGTGAGATAGGCAGGAAGCATCTACAAAACACCTATTATATGTCACTGTGCTAAGTACGAAGAATACAAAGATAGTCAAAAGATAGTCCCTGCAACTAGGAAGTATCTGAGGCTGGATTTGAACTCAGAGCTTTCTGCCTCCAAGCCAAGACTTTCTGAATCTACAGCATCACTAGTGTTTACCCTCTTTGTAAAAATACTATTCTAGAGATTATATACAAAAATAAAACCACAGTCTCTAAGAAGTATACACTTTACTAGAGTGACCCTTTAACTGAAGCATGACAGATTTAGATCATCTATGAGGAAAAGCTCCAGGTCTACAGGCTAATTAGTCTGGTAAAGTGTAAAACCATGGACTCTCTCCCTCCCCGCCTCCCTCCCTTCCTCTCTCTCTCCCTCTCTCCCTCTCTTACTTCTCTCTCTCTCCTTTCTCTCTCTCTCTCTCTCTCTCTCTCTCTCTCTCTCTCTCTTTCCTTTCTCTCTCTCTCTCCCTATCTGTCTCTCTATCTCTCTGTCTCTCTCTCTGTCTCTCTGTCTCTGTCTCTGTCTCTCTGTTTCTCTCTCTCTCTCTCTGTCTCTCCCTTGCCCCAGCCCTCCCTTGCCCTTACCCTCTCCTTCTCCCCTATCTCTGTCCTTAAAGAAATTTAAGGCAATATTTGTTTGGCACAGTTTATTCCTAGTTGTGTGACCCTGGAAAAGTCACTTAAACTGTTTACCTCAGTTGCCTTAATTATGAAATGGATATAATACTTACACCTACCACATAGAGTTGTTTGTTGTGACATTCAAAAGAGATAATATTTGTAAAACAATTCTTAGCTAACTATGTATAATAGGTGTTAGATAACTTTGTATTTCCCCTTCTCTTAGTTGTTTAATAAATGTTATGTGATTTGAGTCAAACCAATCAAACAAATGGTATTTGTTAAGTGCTTAGTATATAAAGACTGTGCTAGGTGCTGACAAAAGTAAGACAAAAGACCTGACCCTCAAGAAGCTTATATTCTATCAGGGGAAACAGAGAAACAGAATCTGTGCATATGTGTATGCATGTGTGTGTTTGTGTGTGTGTGTAGATGGATAGATGGATGGATGGATGAATGGATGGATGGATAAGAGAGACAGAGAGATAAGATAGATAGATAGATAGATAGATAGATAGATAGATAGATAGATAGATGATAGATAGATAATTCCCAACTGCTGGTGCACTCCCATCCAAAGCTACCTTTAATTTATTTTGTTATCTGTATATGTGTATATCTATGCGTGCATGCATGCATGTATGTATGTATTGTATATTTATGAGTGTTCAAATATGGATAGACAGATATGTCTGCGTATGTATACACATTATAAATGCACAGATACATACATATATACACAGACATGCACAGACAAGCTGGTTTTGGAGGGAAGAGCACTAGTACCTAATTAACTAGGGCAAACAAAGTTAGAGAAGGCTTCATGCAGAAGAAACTATGGTTTCTGTTTGGGTATGCCCATTCAGCCACCAAGGCTGATTCACTCAGGGTGGTTTGCCACTCCACTAACCCTAACCCTAAGCCTAATTCCACAGGGCCATTCCTGGGGAATAAGAGGCTGCAAGCACGGTTGCTTCTCAATTAAGACCTGAGCAATCATCACCAAGTGTGTGTCTTTGGCCAGCTGACATGCATTTATACTAATGACTTTTAAGATTTGCTGACCTAGGTTGAACTTGATCCCTAACTCCCTCTGTTGCTTTTTAGTTCATTTAGTCTACTTAGAGTGTTTGCTCAGTGGTGCAAGAAATCATTGATAAAAGAGTAAATAATTATCAAGTGAAATTTGGAGGGCGTAGGGGAAATATTGGATTTTGTTTGAATCAACAAGCTACTATTTTCCTTCACAGTGACTGATAATGCCACAAAGCCTATGCTTGTAAATGTTTTCAGTGAATTTCTATCTACATTTAGATAGAACTATTGAGTTACAGCAAAGTAGAAACTATCACAATTGTCCAAATTACATACTGTCTCTTCCAAATTATGGGAACTTTTCAATGAGATATTTCACACTATCTTCCATTTTTTCATTCTTTTGGTTTTGTCTTGTGATTTCTTGGTTTCTCATAAAGTCATTAGCCTCCATCTGTTCCATTCTAATTTTTAAAGAACTGTTTTCTTCAGTGAGCTTTTGAACCTCCTTTACCATTTGTCTAATTCTGCTTTTGAAAGGCTTCTTCTCCTCATTGGCTTTTTGAACCTCTTTTGCCAATTGAGTTAACCTATTTTTCAAGGTGTTGTTTTCTTCAGCATTTTTTGGGGTCTCCTTTAACAAGGTGTTGACCTGTTTTTCATGATTTTCTTGCATTTCTCTCATTTCTCTTTCCAATTTTTCCTCCACCTCTTTTACTTGATTTGCAAAATCCTTTTTGAGCTCTTACATGGCCTGAGACAATTGAACATTTATTTTGGATGTTTGGGATACAGAAGCCTTGACTTTTATGTCTTTCCCTGATGGTAAGCACTATTCTTCCTCATCGGAAAGGATGGGAGAAGGTATCTGTTCACCAAGAAAGTAATCTTCTATAGTCTTATTTTTTCCCCTTTTTTGGACATTTTCCCAACCAGTTACTTGACTTTTGGGTCCTTTGTCAAGAGTAGGGTAGACTCTGGGAATCTGTAAGATCTCAGTTCCTCTAAGGTGGCACAATCAAGCATGTACATTGGTCCGGGAGTAGGAGAGATTTTTGTGCCCAGAATCTTAGCAGTTTCCTTTCCGCAGTCACGGGCCTCCAGTTCTTCCAAGCCAGCACTGGGGGCTGAGATTCAGATAAGCTGGATGGGCGGGGCCGCCATTCAGTGTGACATAAAGATCAGCTCCCTCAGGGCCTCTATGCAAGGCTGAGGTAAGAATGGGCTGCTCAGTGCCCCCAGGGTTATTATGATCCAACAATGGATGTGGGCTGCTGTAAGGGCTGCTGTGGGAACTGCTGCCACCTGCCCGATGTGGCCTCTGTGGCCACTGCCTAATGCCAGAACTATGGGAAGGCCCTTCTCCCTTTCTGACTAGCTGAAAAAACCCTGTCACTGACCTTTGGCGCCTGTGAGTTGAGGGATCTGCGTACTGCTGATAGTAGGACTGGAGTCCGTTTGCAAGGGCTGTTTGCATGCCGCATGGCTAAGGCTGGCCTGGGCTCCGCTCCACGTCCAGTGCAACAGATGTTTCCCACTGGCCTGTTAGGTGACCCTGGGCTGGAAATCTCCTCCACTCTGTTGTTCTCTACTTTTTCTGCTCCAGAATTTGTTGAGAGTCCCTCTCTACAGGTATTTTATGGGCTGTGTGGGGAAAGCCAGCATATGTGTGTCTTTCTATTCCACTATCTTAGCTTGGGAACTTTTCCTAAGTAGAAACAGAAAAATTCTGCTGTATAATAGAAACATTTGACACTTAAATTATGCTAATTTTGAAGAAAAAACATGCATCTAAGCAATTAATTTCAATGAGTTAAGATACATTTTGTGGGACATTCATGAAAAGAACTTTTAATTTATTATTCACTTGTTTTCTATGGTTATAATATAGTCCTCCCCACATTTCCAGTTGAAAAGTATCATTTGTATAAATACAAAGAGTCAAAAAATTCTTTGTATTCATTTATATAAAGTAGACACTAGGGGGACACAAAGTTTTTGTTTGTTATAGAAATAAACAGTCATAAAATGTTAGTAGCCATTTTAAAACATTTCCTCTGTGTCTCTTCCCACACCCCCCAAAAGTTAAACTGTTACTAACTCACTTTAAGGACTACAATGAGGTTATGAATTTCGAAGTCCAGAATTCCAGCATTGCCATATTCATTTAATTTTTTTTCACAACCGTATGCTACGTATCTTTCACATTCTGAACATAAATCAAGTCCATTCTGTATCCTAGAGGGAAAAAAAATGAATGAGTCACAGAAGAGAGGGAGCCATAGATGTGGGCAGATATGTAGTTTTCTAGGACCCTGAATTAGAGCAGAGTGTTTTCTACGCAAATGAAAAAACCAATACATTTTGAATGGGATTTCTACATCTGGAGGAGGAAAGGCTACCAAAGGAAAGTCCTACTTTGTATGAATAATGTTGAGAGCAGAGGATGTAGGGAGGAATTTTGCCAAAGAGCTATAAAGAAACATGCTTTCTCAAAGAGCCATTTTCTTCTTGAAAGGAGATGAAAACAGCCCCTGATAATCACTCAAAAACATGGAATTGATACATTTCACTGGCTGATCACACTTAATTCTATGAAAGCAAAAGTATTTTTTAAAACATAAAAATCTAAGTCAACCCATACTTACAGGGAGAATAAAAATTAATGAGTATCTTGAAAAAAGATACAATGATAATGAGATTTCATGAACAATATTTTTTAAGTGCTGGAAAAATATGAATATCACATGATTATATATGTTAAATTAGTACTATTTTAAATGATATTTCCATTGGCAAATGAAAACCCAATTTCATTTCTTAACATCACTCCCTTCTCCTTGGTTCTGCATGACATAGTTATGTCATAGGTTATATAGGACCCAGAGTACAACATCATTTGCACTCCTATCTCAACATTGAATATGGGTGAAATTAAATTAAGATGAATATCAAAAGAATCCTTGATATGGAAAATGAATTCTGAGGAAGGTTAACTACATAATGAATGAATAGAAGGATGAGAATATTGCACCATTTATTTATTTATTCATTTACCTCTCTCACTTTCTCTCTCAATCTATCTATGTGTCTATCTGCATATACTTGTCAATGTATACTTATCATCTATTAAAGTATCTATGTTTCTCATCTATCTATCTAATCTATCTATCTGATAGATCTATCTAATCATCTATCTTATCTATCTCTCTATGTGATCTATCTAATCTATTTATCTATCTGATCTATCTATTTATCTTACCTATCTATCTATCTTATCTATCTATCACAGGATGATTAATTGTCCTTTTCATCTAAAATAGGACGACAGAATCAAAATCATAGAGTTGCTCAATTCTAATACTGCAAGAAAATTCATCCAAAAAACCCTAATTAAATTCTGCTTTTGATGCATACAATATTTGTGATCTTGTTCAAGTCACTTAATCTCCCTAAGACTCAGTTTTTCAACTGTAAAAGCAGTAGCTTGGAATGGATATCTTCTATCTCTACAATATTATTTTATGTTTCATATGCAGAGAAAGGAATCTCCAGTTCAACATACCTAATAGTTTTCATCCACTCATTCATTGTTTGAAGCCTTCAAGGAGAAGTGTGGTCAAAAGAATAGTTATCAACCCTAGAACTCAGGATCTGGGTTAAATATTATCTCAGCTGAGAAAGAACCCCTGACCTTTACCAGGTAAAGCTAATTGAACTAATTTTCCCATTTTCATTAATTGTTTTATAGTTCAATGCTAGATTTCATGCCATGTACAATTGTTTCATGCTTTGTTAAAGTATAGACAGGAAATGTGCAAAGAAAAATTGGCTTGTTGCAGTGGTTGCATGGTGTTGGGAAATCAAGATTTCAAAATGAGACCTATCAAATAGAAGCAAAGTGTAATAGAAAAAAAATAACTACAGAAACTGGAAAACTATTTCTCTAAAATAATCAGACATCTTCAGATGGACTTTCTAGCCAGATCATCTTGCTACTGATTCTTTCATAGCATGGTTTATTAATTAATGTTTCGTTTTCAACATTCATTTCCACAAAATTTTGAGTTCCAAATTTTCTTCCCATCTCTCCCCTCCCACCACATCATAACACCTTACATTCTGATTACCCCTTCCCTCAGTATGCCCTCCCCTCTATCACACTCCTCCGTTCCTTTATCCACATCTTCTCTCTTTTCTTGTAGGGCAAGATAGATTTCTGTACTCCATTACCTGTATTACTTATTTCCCAGTTATATGCAAAAATAATTCTCAACATTTGTTTCTAATACTTTGAATTCCAACTTTTCTCCCTTCCTTCCTCTCCATTCATCCCCATTGAGAAGGCAAGCAATTCAATATTGGCTATATATGTGTAGCTTTGCAAAAGACTTCCATAACAGTCATATTGTGTAAGACTAACTATACTTCCCTCCATCCTATTGTGCCCCCCATTTATTTTATTCTCTCTTTGGAGCTTGTCCCTCCCGAAAAATGTTTACTTCTAGTGAGTCCCTTCTTGCATTTGTCCTCCCTTCTATCATTCCCCTCACCTCACTTGTCCCCTTCTCCCCTACTTTACTGTAGTGTAAGATAAATTTTCATACCAAATTGAGTGAGCATGTTATTTCTTCTTTAAGCCAAATGTAAAGAGAGTAATCTTCACTTTTCTCCACTCACCTCCTCCTTTTTTCTCCTCCATTGAAAAAGCTTTTTCTTCCCTCTTTTATAAGTGATAATTTGCCTCATTCCATTTCTCCCTTTCTCCTCCAAATATATTCCTCTCTCATCCTTTAATTTTATTTTTTAGGTATAATCCCTTCTTATTCAACTGTGCTCTCTGTCTATATGTTTGTGTTTGTGTGTGTGTGTGTGTGTGTGTGTGTGTGTATGCGTAATCCTTCCAACTGCCAAAATACTGAGAAAAGTCTCAAGTGTTACAAATATTATCTTTCCATGCAGGAATATAATCAGTTTAACTTTAGAAAGTTCTTTATGATTTCTCTTTCCTGTTTACCTTTTCATGCTTCTCTTGATTCTCATGCTTGAAAGTCAAATTTTCTATTCAGTTCTGGTCTTTTCATCAAAAATGCTTCAAAGTCTTCCATATCATTGAATGACCACTTTTCCCACAAAGTATTATACTGAGTTTTGCTGGATAAGTGATTCTCGGTTTTGATCTCAGTTTATTTGACTTCTGGAATATCATTCTAAGCCCTTTGATCCCTTAATGTAGAAACTGCCAGATCCTGTGTTATCCTGATTTTATTTTCACAATTCTCAAATTGTTTCTTTCTAGCTGCTTGCAATATTTTCTCCTTGACCTGGGAACTCTGGAATTTGACTGCAATATTCCTAGGAGTTTCTCTTTTTGAGTCTCTTTCAGGAGATGATGATCGATGGATTTTTCAATATTTATTTTCCCCTCTAGTTCTAGAATATCAGGGAAGTTTTCCTTGATAATTTCATGAAAGAGGCTCTTTTTTTGATCATGGCTTCAGGTAGTTCCATAATTTTTAAATTGTCTCTCCTGGATCTATTTTCCAGGTCAGTTGTTTTTCCAATGAAATATTTCACATTATCTTCCATTTTTTCATTCTTTTGGTTTTGTTTTGTAATTTCTTGGTTTCTCATAAAGCCATTCATTTCCTTCTGCTCCATTCTAATTTTTAAAGAACTGTTTTCTTCAGTGAGCTTTTGAACCACCTTTTCCATTTGGCTAATTCTGCTTTTTAAAGCATTCTTCTCCTCATTGGCTTTTTGGACCTTTTTTGCCAATTGAGTTAGCCTATTTTTAAAGGTTTTATTTTCTTCAGCATTTTTGTGTGTCCTTTAGTAAGCTGTTGATTCACTTTTCATGATTTTCTTGTGTTGTTCTCATTTATTTTCCCAGTTTTTCCTCCACCTCTCTTATTTGATTTTCAAAATCCTTTTATAGCTCTTCCATGGCCTGAGACCATTGCACATTTATTTTGGAGTCCTCTGATGATAAGCATTGTTCTTCCTCATCTGAAAAGGCTGGAATAAAATACAAGAAAGTAACCCTCTATAGTCTTATTTTTTCCCCTCTTTTGGGCATTTTCTCAGCGAGTTACTTGACTTTTGAGTCCTTTGTCAAGAGGTGGTATACTCTGTGGACCCATAAGTTCTCAGTTCCTCCAAGATGGCTCAATCCTGGCCTGTGCTCTGGTCTGGGAGCAGCCAAAATCTTTTCTTCCCAGGATCAGCAAGTAGAATTCCAGTTCCAGAGCCTCTGCCAGCTCCACCATGCCAGCCAGCACTCTTCCTCAACTGCCATTCAAGACTGAGACTCAGATAAGTGGCTCAATTATCCCAGTGGCTTTAGGTTGATGACTCCATAATTGGACGCTGCTATTGCTGCCCCCATCTGGGGCTGTGGTTGGCAGGGGGGGCGGGACTCTGCTCCCTTATCACTCAGGAGAGAAAGCTTTTTCACTGACCTTTGAAGTGTCTTTGGCATTTGTGAGTAGAGAGATCTGAGAACCACTGCTGCTGGGGATTCCAACTCTGAGTCCTGTTCTGATACTGTCCCTGCTTCACTGGGCCAAGGCTGGGCTGGGTTCTTTGGGCTGCACTCCTCTCTGAGCTCTGTGTAATAGATCTTTCCCGTTGGCCTTCCAGGCTACCTTGGACTGGAAATCTCTTTCACTCTGTCGTTTTGTGGCTTCTGCTGCTCTAGAATTTGTTTAGAGTCATTTTTTACAGGTATTTTATGGGCTTTGGGGGAAGAGCTAGAATATGTGTGTCTTTCTACTCTGCCATCTTGGCTCTCCTTCATAACATGGTACAATCTTCTTGAAATTACAAGAACTCACAAGAACGCTAGTTAAAAAAAAAACACAACAACAAAAACAACAATAAAAAGCTGCAAATGAGATTCCATGAAAGCCCTAGTCAAATACTAGAATAAATGTGAATATTAATAATTTCATATGTATGTATATAACACATGTGTTTGTGTGTATGTGTGTATTCTACTCTGAACCATTTTAAATAGCATTGCTATGAAAAAAATCACATAATCAGCAATAAAATACAAAAACTGGAGTTCTAAAGACTGGGAAAAATAATTATCTTTATGTGCAGCACATATGCATATGCATGCATATACATATATAAATAAATGAAACTTTATATTCATGTATATGCATATGTCACTTTATGCTATTTTTCCATCCACTGTTCTTGGAAGTCTTATTCCCATTGGAGAAATAGTGACCTCTAATAAATCTATTGATACCTATTGATCTATTGTTTTCAAATTATAGAAATTAGAAAAGTCCACAATGGAGTAAAATAATTACAGATACCCTATTCTCATGGCACAAATCGTGAATTGTTAAGAAATTTATCTGAGAGGTGGAAATAAGCATTCCTGAATGGCTTGGGATCTGGCCAGATTTAATCTGTTTTGAAAATCTATTGGCTTCAATCAGGTCTATATTGGGAAAAATGGATTATTTGTCAAATATAAAAGATATTCAAGGTGATAAATCTTGTTTTGCCATTATAAATTGTTATATGCTAATTTAACATCAAGTAAAGGAAAAATAGTGCTGCAAAAGAATATATTTTATGTTAAAACATTTTAACATAAAAATGTTTAGATTCATTTTATATATCAATAAATATAACTGTTCAATTCCTTCACATGAATTTGTATACTGCAATATATTTTAGTTCATAAACTTCCTGTCTTTTTGTGGGTTGAGATAGGCTACTCTTACATCATCGTCTAGGACTCTGATATTGTTAATATGAATTCATGGTATCATTAGTATCTAGTCAACTTCCAATGTGTTTAAGTAGAAACTTTCTAGATGTGGAGACAGCAGTCTTTCACTGAAGTCTCTGCTTAGACACCTAACTCACAGACCTTATAGTAAACACTTAACATAAAACAAGTACTTGTACAAAAAAAGATGACTAAATTGGACATTGAATATTTAAGGAATAAGAGGTATAAGGTTTGACACACATGCATAGTCAATTTAAATTTATTCTTGTTAATTTTTATACAAATGTACACAGATATATGTATATATACACACATATTTTAGTAATATATGTCTATACATGCATGATATATTCATTGTGAAAGGTTATTTTAAAACTTATTAGCATCAAAGTAATAACTTTGGTTGATCATCTTGTCAGGTCTATTTATCTTCTTTTAATTTTGATGATCACAACTTCCACACCTGTTTCATAAAATATCATAAGTAAAAACTTATCATCTGAAGCAGAGATTGTCAAATTTTCTGTAAAAGTTCAGATAGTAAATATTTAAGGCTTGTGGGCCAAGAAGCTACCATGTAGGTACTTATGATAAAAAAGAGAAATTTCCATATATTTGTTGTGGTAAAATTCTAAATATAACTTCAATAATAGATAGTGCACTTGAAAATATATCTTATAATAAAAGGAATAAAATTATTTTTGCAAAGATAACATTTTACTTAATTTGGTTTAAAATCTGATCTTCTTTATCATAGAAAAATTGTATATGCTCAACTGTTAATGCTTCTCTGTAAAAAGATTTTACAGATTTCATCTTTGAAAATATCTTTTCACTCAGATAAGTATTACTGAATATTGATATCAATCCATGAGCATATAATGTTAACGATCACAATTCATGTTGTGTTAATGAACACAGTGTCATGGAAGCACTTACAGAATTCCATGAGATAATTCTCTTGATATTTGGAAGTATATTACATTGGTGATTAATAATTTTCCATTGAACATAAGGTATAATATCTTGCATTGCACAGTTAAATAAATTTTAGAAAAATATTTTTGTACTAATATCAAGACTCAACAAATGTTTTCACTGCTGGAACTGTATTTTGAACTTATAAAATGTGAGAATGGAGATCTTGTTTTAACTCTCAACAACATAAGTGTATAAAACATTGTCATAACTTATGATTCAAACAAATTCAGTTATCATTGAGTTGATTTAAAATAGAAGCTTTCCCAGTAAGATCAGGGGTGAATTAAGGATGTCCATCATCACTATTGCCATTCAGTATTGTATTAAAGAACATCGCGCACAACAAGAATAATATTACAATGATGATTGTGAAAGATTTAGCCACTTTGATTAATAAAATGTTCCACAATAATTTCAAAGGACTCATGATGAAAAATTCTACCTACCTCGAGAGAGAAAACTCATGAACTCTGAGAGCAGATTGAAACACATTGTTTTTCAATTTCTTTATTTTTCTTTCTTTCTAACATGGATAATGTAAAACTATGTTTTGCATAGCTTTGCGAATCATATTTATGGCCTTCTCAATGAATGGGGGTGGAGCTGAATGGTGGTGGAGAATTTGGAAGTTAAATAAAAAAAAATTAAAAGCAAACAACTTTGTTCTTGACAATAGTTTATTTTTTGTAAAATAAAGCTTTTTAATCTTTACAATATTTTTAATGAAGACAAGCATAGCCCTCCCTCACTCAAAACAAAGTCAAGTGCAATTCATGTCATCATTTCTCTGATGGCATGGTCTTCTTCAGCAAGGAAGGACGAACACACACAATGAAGACAGACACTGAAAAAATTATGTGGTCATTATTACATAATCATCAACAATTCTTGACTCCTTGGGTGTGGATTCCTTTGGTAGATGTTTTACTTTTGTTTTTGGGTCCTCAGCACTGTGCCTGTCATATAAGACCTGCTTACTAAGTGCTTAGTAATTGATATAATTAATCAGATGCCAGTGCTGGAGCCAGAAAAGCTAAAAGAGACCAGGTAATTCACTTCCTCAATTTTGATGCCAAAGGTCATCCATATTTATTATATGTCAAAGGGGGTATTTGGACCCTCGTGTTTCTTACTCTGAAGCCTAGGCCAGATATCATGGCATGGTGTTTATTCATCTTAAACCTCTTGGGGTAAAACAAACGTAAACCCCAAAGCTTTGAAAAAAATTTCATACTGCTTCTTATTACAGAAAAATGCCCTTATGCATGAAACATCCTAGATTGTAGTGAAAGTACATATCTGCCATCCGTTGTTACTACATCCAAAAGCATGTGTGGGAAAGAACCTAAAGATTTAGGCTAATGTGTAATTTAATGAAGAATTATGGGGATTAGAAAATAATCCAGCTGATAGTCCCAATGGCTACTGCATTGTGAAGCCTATTTAGAAGGTTATTCTGCCCTTAAGATTTCCCACTACTTTTTTGCTTTGTTTAAACATTTTTACTAGAAAATAGAAAACATAACATGACGTCTTCTGCCAAGGTTTGTTTCTTTTTAATTTTAATCTGATGTATTAGTTTGAACATGAATGAACACACTAATGCTGTGCCACATTTTTCTTATCGGGAAAGAGCAGTCGGATTTGGAGGGTAGAGTGCTGGATATGGGATCTGAAAGACCTGAATTTCAATCCTGCAGCTGCACTAATGAGCAAAAGCGGGCACAGCCTCTGATCCTAACAAAACTCTCTAGGAGAGTGAGGAACTGGGATCAACATTTACACAATCCATACTTCCTCCCTTGTCTCCTCCTAGTTCATGATGCCAGGAAAGGTTATAAGAAGAAAAGTCTGTTTCCCCTTAATTTAGAAATTCTGAAGAGCATTTTCTTCTCATACAGACATCTGACTAGCCTTTAATAAGTCTTTACTATGTGCCTGACACTGTGGGGACAAAAAGCCCAAACTAGACTCTGCTCTCAAAGTGTTCCTAGTCTTGATGCAGGAGACAACATTCAAGCAACTATGTTCAAACAAGCGAGGTGGAGGATAAAATGAGGGAGACTCAAAGCAAAGACACAAAGATGAAAAAGGAGGAGGACAGAAATGGGCATCCTTAAATCACAACTGCAGTGATTTACTCCATTAGCTTGTGAACCCAGCTTGGGGGTTCTTTGTGGAGCAAGGACGGTCTTTGGGCTCTTTCTGAATTTCCAGAGCTTAGCACTGTGCCTGGCACATGGTAGGCACTTAATAAATGTGTCATGATGGCTTGATTGCTACATGCTCAAAATTTCAATGGCTAGTGTTTGTTCCTTCCTCTTCCAGCCACGTTCCTAGAAGAGGATTCATGTTGAGTGAACATTGCCAAATCGCCAATATTCAAACTCATAGAATAGTCTTTTGCCCCTCTGCTGGGTCTAAAGAGAAAAAAGTATGTAGGCAATGAACGATGAGCATAGAACTGAGTCAGATCTGAGCTCTCTCTTTGATTTATAGCCCAATGCTTGTGTTGAGTATTTTCATGTATGTTTACATGTGTTTTATGTATTTGTGTACTCATACCCTGACCTGAAATTTTACTTCCCAAAGGCTTTCATGTCAAATTCTATATTTTGTATAGTGAAAAATGCACTTGGGACCACCATGTTTTATCAATTTTAGGACATTTCCTCCTTGAAATGTAGTAGATTGTGAGGAGATGTGGATTCAGAAAGACCTGGTTGCTAATCTAGCTTAGCCTCTATGAGAATTTAAACCTAGGCGGGTTATGTAGCTTACTTAAGTATAGGAATAGCGTTTCTCTGCCTTTTCATCTCTGCCTCATGGCTTCCTTCAATTCCAAGCTAAAATATCATGGTTTACCAAAAACCTTATTTGATCCCTGCTTTTGCTAATACATTTCCTCTAGTGATGATCTCCAATTTAGCCTAGCCACATCTTGTTTGCTGTTTTCATGTCATTTCCCCCAATAGACCCTGAGCTTTTAAGTGCTGGGCCTGTCTTTTTCTGGTCTTTCTATCCCTAATGCTGAGGGCAATTTCTGGCTTGAAACAGGTACTTAATAAACGTTTATTGATCGATTGGCTTAGTTATTGTTGAATATGGCCAATTAGATAAGGCTCAGCAGTGCTTTGGAAGCCTTAAAGTGTTATATACATTCCAACCATTTTTTTTAAATTCAAAGTTGGCTGTCTCTATTTATCAGGCTAACTTAGGATCAAAGAATTGTGGATTTAGAGTTAGAAGAGACCTTAAGTCTTTAGGATAAGACCTCCTTCCTTTACAAATGAAGAAATTTAGGCAGAGATAAGCTAAATGATTTGTCTAGCATCACATATCTAATTCATGTCTGAGGCAGTATTTAAATCTAAATCTTCCTGACTCCAAGTG
Organism: Notamacropus eugenii; assembly: GCF_028372415.1. Lineage (NCBI taxonomy): Eukaryota > Metazoa > Chordata > Mammalia > Diprotodontia > Macropodidae > Notamacropus > Notamacropus eugenii. Next base: position 533,091,870 of record NC_092873.1, read on the forward strand.
CAGGGATCCCTATCTACTATGCAATGCTATCTCTCTTGGAGATTCTTCCTTCTATCGATTTTCACTTGTTGCAGGGAAATAACCAATACATATGTAGTCTATAAATTTTATATAATGACAGAAAGTTCCAATATCTGCTTACAAAAAATATTAAATATTAAATACTAAGTCTTGAAGTCATTATTCTTGTGTGTAAATTTAACTTCACATGAGCAATAACAGGAAAAATTGTTTAGGGCAAAAGGTGTCCATTTCAATCCTCCCTCCCTCTCCTCACTACTTAATGGATAACAATGATACATAAAAAAAATAATGCAAACCACCTCTGTGGAAAGGAAGGAGCCTTTAGTGGGAAAAGGAAAATCAGGACTAAATTCTGAGCATAGACAGGGGCTATGTTTGATCTTGAAGGACAGGTAAGGTTTGGAAAGGAGAAAGAAAGTATTCTGTGTCAGGAGAGTATATAAGGAAAGAAAGATTACAATTAGTATGACATATTTGAGATTTATGAGGTGACTTGGAATTCCTAAACTGAAATATTCTGTCAGGGAGTAGAGGGAAATAATATTGGATGTCTACGCTGAAGTGAAAAAAACATGGATATTGAGAGTGAATTCAAAGAGAAACAAACAGATTGAAACTGACAGACAAGAGAGAGAGAATGGCTATTTTCTCAACCAGTTTGCTACACTGTTCTCATAATTCGTTTCAAAATCATAGGATTTCAGGTTTGAAATGTGAATGGGAGACGACTTATTTGGAGTCCATGAATTTGTAGCTCATAGAATTTAGGTAAGTGGCCTACATCACATGATTACTTAATGGGCTAAATCCCACATACTTGCATTTTCAATCTAGATTTTTTCTTAACTACAAAATGATACTCATTAAAAAAATACCCATATATTTGAACCATTTACTTTCTAAAAATATTCTTCTGTAAAATTATCTTGAGTAGAAATAGATACATAGAGTTGTTGGTTCATCCTGCTACCCCCTACACACACACCAAGGGGTATTCTGTAGCTAACAAGCAGCAGGTGTCTGGATTTAGAGCTACTGCCTAGGAGAATCAACTGAGAAGTATTTAATGTGTGAACTTGACTTTTGCATGTAAACTTCACTTCACATGATTGTGTTGTGTTTATTTTTTGTTTTTGAAGAAGACCATGATGAGTAAGGGAGGGCTGTGCAAGGTCCCCAGCCTCACTTTTTCCTTCCGAGTCATCTGGTTCCAGTGGCCAGATACTCATCAGGATGACTGGAGATGACTCAGGATGTAATGGGAGACCCTTTTAAGCTAAAACCTTTCCAGGTACTCACTTTGAGTGAGGTAATGCCCATTCAATGAATAGGCCTCTTTAAGAAGGGAGGCAAGGAATGGCCCCTTTAATTAAAAAAAATCAGACTGGGAGGGAAAGACCCACAGGACTGTTGGCTAATAGATAAAGTTACTATTGACTTCACATGGACATCAGAAGATAAAGGCTAAGGGGCAAAAGGTGTGTATTTCTCTCCTCTCCCCTTCTCCTGATGAAAACCTGGAATTTGGTTATGATTCATGGAAAGATAATGACTAAAACGTTACAAATGTCTGTGAAGACCCTATTATATACAGAAGAAAAGATCAAACTTAAAAACTGTGATGGGAAAAGAAAAATCAAATACTTATTTTTAACTGCCTGGGTCCAATTTGAGATGGATTTCCTTATTGCAGGTATGCAATCTGCATTACCTGCATGAAATTGCAGGTAAGTTTGGTTAAACCAGTCATGGCTTTTGATGCAAAGCAGGTAGAAATCTCTGATCTGAGGAAAAAGAATTGCAAAAATTATCTAATATTGTTATAGAAGAATATTTCCTCTCAAAGTTTATGTGGTAGATAATGTGTCCAGATATATTTACTATAACATAGAGGCAAAAACCAAAGTTTTATTAATATATTAAAGCCTAAGTTCAAGCCTCAGAGAAAACCTCAATCAAGATTAGGACTCAAACAGGACTTCTACTCAAAATTACATCAGAATGATGACAGAGGAATAATTCATTTGCATATTGCAATCTTATATGTTCCTCTTGGGCCATAAAAGTTAAAAGATGGATTCATAATGGCATACTTCCTCTAATGTTATAAGACTTGAACTAACTTAGTTAAGCAGAGTCATTGTCTCAAACATGCACTAAGAAAACAAACTTTGTCAAATAAACCCTACAGGTTAGAGATTAAACTGCAGTTAGAAGACTCACAAATAGGCCAGTTGAGGAGGAGGCCATGTACTACTCCATGTAGCCAAGGAGTTCAGATTCTTCCTCTGGCTTCATATCTGAGGAATGTTTATAACTCTAAGTAAATTCTCATGTCCCATGGCACACATTTTAGTCAAGTTACAGGAGGAATAAAACAAAATTTAAAAACTCCCCATTACAATATGGGTCTTTGAATAAGACAAAGGATTGAATTATTCTGGAGTCTTTTAAGATTTAGTGAGAAAGGTACCAAATTATACAAAGGGTTTAAAAATGTGTAATATACTGGTATTATCTTTTAAACAGCATTACCTGCTGTTCAATTCCAATTGTTTTAATAGAAAATATATTTTATGAAAAATAGAACAAACATGGTTATTCATAACTTGGATAAGCCATGAATAGGAATACTGCTCAAGGACCTAAATAATGCTCATGACTGAGGCATCATTGCCACCTGATAACAACAGCTAATTTAAATTGAAGGCAAATGATTAATTGTATCCCTCTCCCCACAAAACAAAGCCAAATAAAAAACCTTCTGGAAAATTTTACTTGTATTACTAAATATACATGAGATAACAGTAACATTAGAAATCCACTATCTGATGTGTATACACACATACACTCTCTCTCTGTATGTATATATTTGTATATCACATATGTAAACACACATATACATACATTATAACCACATAAAGCCATAATCTGATATGTTTAAATATATGTATATAGACACATATGAATATATGTATATGCATGTACATATACATATGTGCACACACACACATGTGTGTGTGTGTATAACAGACTAAAAGAGGATGCTGTCAAAGTGTTGCACTGAATATGCCAGCAAATTTGGAAAACACAACATTGGCCAAAAGATCAGTTTATGTCCCAAATCTAAAGAAGGGCAATGTCAAAGAATGTTAGAATTACCAAACAATTTCACTCATTTCACACGCGAACAGGTTATGCCTAAGACTCTGCAAGTTAGGATTCAGCAATATCTGAACTGATGTTTCCAAGAACAGTCTGGTTTTCAAAGAGGCAGAGAAGCTAGAGACCAAATTGTCAACATTCACTAGACTATGGAGAAAACAAGGGAGCTCCAGAGGGAAAAATCCTAGTTCATTGAGTACACTAAAACCTTTCCTTGACTGGGTTACCACAAAATGTCTCAAATCCTCAGAGATGGGAGTACCACATCACCTTAATTATCTCCTGGGGAACCTGTATGTGGGTCAAGAAGTAACAGAAACAAACATGGAACTAGTAATTGGTTTTAGACTGGGAAAGGAGTATGACAAGACTATGCATTGTCACCTTATTTACTTAATTTATATGCAAAGTACGTCATGCAAAATGCCAGACTGAATGAAAAGTTGGATTTGTTTGTTGGGAGAAATATCAACACCCTCAGACTTGTTGATAATCCAAATTTGAGGTTAGAAAGTGAATAAGAATTAAGAAACTTCTTGATAAGGGTGAAAGAGTATGAAAGCTGGCTTGAAGCTTAACAGAAAAGAAAAGAGAAGAAAAGAAAAGAAAGGGAAAGAAAGAAGAAAAGAAAAGCCCATCCAATTGGTCCTATCACTTCCTGACAAATAGGGGAAGGGAAATGGAAGCAGTGCCAGATTTTATATTCTTTGTCTCAAAGCTCACTTCAGATGTCAACTGCAGCTATGAAATAAAATAAAATAGATAGATAGATAGACAGACAGACAGACAAATAGGCAGACAGACAGATAGATAAATTTGTTCCTTGGAAGGAGATAGACAGACAGACAAACAAACAGGCAGACAGACAGATAGATAAATTTGTTCCTTGGAAGGAGAGTTATGGTAAATCTGCACAACATCTTAAAAAGCCTAGACATCATTTTTCTGACAAAGGTCCATAAAGTCACATCTGTTTTTTTCCCCAATATTAATTTATGGCTGTGAGAATTGGACTATAAGGAAAGCTGAGTGCCACCGAATTGACACTTTTGAGTTGTGGTGTTGGAGAAGACTTTTGAGAACTCCTTGGAAAGCAAGGAGATGAAATAGATCAATACTTAAAGAAATGAATTCAGACCGCTCATTGGAAGGTCAAATATTGAAGCTGCATCTTAAATACTTTGACCACCTAATGAGAAGCTAAAACTCATTGGAAAAGACCCTGCTCTTGCGAAAGATTAAAGGTAAAAGGAGAACAATGCAGAGGATGCGATAACTAGATAGTGTCATGGAAGCCACGAACATGAGTTTTGACAGACTTTGGGAGACAGTGGAGACTAGAGGGACCTGGTGTACTGTGGTCTATGGGGTCATGAAGAAATGCACATTATTGAATGAATGAACAATCTGTCTAACAGGCACAGTGGCTTTGTGATATTATCATCTCTACAATGTGTGTATATAGATACACACATGCATATTTTACACATCTATATTTATCTACTGTTCTATGTATATATCACCACAGAATCACAGAATGACAGAATTTCACAAACAGATAAACCTCTCATGGCCATTCATTTTGACATATCTAAAACAGAATTACTAATTCTACAGTGTTTGCTTGAGGCCATCCCTCAAGAGCATCTTCCCCCTCCCCCATCTCCTAAGGCAGCTTCTTTCCCTTGGGATCACTCTAATGGTTCAGAAGCTCTTGCCTAAATTTGCTTCTCTTCAAATACCACTCATCACTCCCTGTTCTATCCTTTGAGACCAAGCAGGGAAAAAAAAAAGTCTGATGCTGCTACCAATACCCAGAATTCACCGTAAATCCATAAACAAGCAAACAAAGCAAACCTTCCAAAATATCACCAACACCACACGTTACTTTGAAAAGCATGTCAAATTTAATGATTTTAAATACTTGTCCCTTACAAAACAACCTTACTCAAAGTGCAGCATTCTTTTCAAAACAACTTGACAGTAAAGTGAAGGGGGACTCTGCAAATATGGTTACTGCCTAGAATTTTTTGTTCAAATAAAGTTCATTTTATTCATATGGATGCTACTATTAATATGAGTGTCTGACCAAAAGTAAAAATAAGTTCATTATATTGTACTATGAATCATTATTACATATATTTTTTCAAATACGATTCTACCTATATGTATCTGGAACTTGCCAAATGAATAATCATTGTGTTTTTGTTTTTGTTTTTAATATTCTGTACTGCATTCTTGGTATATGTGCATGCGCTCATATAATAAATATTTAATACAAGAAAATCCACAAAATTAGAAAGGTAAGAAACTGGACATTAAGAAATATTACATGGTAGCTGAAGAAACAAGTCAGGGGAGAAAAACCAAGCTGAGGTAAGACGAGTGGTGGGATGTCACTGGTCTGAGACATCTAGGAGGAGGAGGAAGCAGTCAGAGGTCCAGGAACACGGTGGCCTCCTTCAGTTGGGCTTGGCTGGCCATGGCGGCTGCCCCGAGTCAGTCCAGGAGTCAAAGCTCGCACAGCTTCTTGTAAATACTTCTCCTAACTCGAGGCATGTCTTCTTGGGAGAACTGGAGGGACCGCTCCAAGGTCAGGCACTTGCAGGACTGGAGCACAAAGACTCCACAGTCACTGTCATTCTTCTGTTGTGGAATGCACTTTGGAACAGCCATTTGCCAACCCTGAAGAAACTCAGGGTTTTTTTTTTTTCTCTTGCTTCAGTCAACAAATACTTTCTTATATTCTCTACACAGAATTTAAAATGAATGCTTTGGGAGTCATAAAAGGAAATAATTGGATTTCAGAGGGTCACAGTAATGAGAGACCAATGGACCTCCAGGTGAATAGGAATCAAGAGAAGGCTCTTTTTGAACAAATCCTCCTTTTTAATCCACCTTTTTACTCCATTGTATCCTTTGGATACCAGCTGTCTATGGAAAAAAGCTGTTGAAGAAGCGGACCTTGTCTGGAACAGCATCCATTATCAGTTCACCATACATATTGATTACCTGGTCATTCAGCCAGTTCTGACCATCCAGTGTTGCCAGGTCATCCATGTCCAGCATGTGCCTGTTACAGAACACTTGAAAGTTCCAACTAGAAGATTTGGGATGCCTGGCCCGATAGTTTGTAATTTCCCAATTGATAAATGCCTTTCTATTGGAAAAGTCTTCGTTAAAGACCTCTTTCAGTTTTCTGAGAACATCTTTTTCACAAAGGGGGACCAAACTGCCATATTTCTTCATCACCTCATCCAGGAATCCACAGAGGCAGGAAGAGAGCTCTTCATCCTTCACAGAGGACGCTTTCTGACCACTCTTTCCACCTCCCACTTGCCGGCTCCCTTTGAGTCCGATTGGTTGTGAGGGGGCCTCCAGGGGGCTTTTACAGTACAGATGGTCCAGTAACTTGGCACTAAAGATGTTCTGGGGCCGTGGAGCCTTACCCTCCATGTGATAGGGGCTCCCCACATTCTCCACAGTCTTTGTGGATGCAGGCTCCTCCCCCAGGGACTCTACCACTGGCTGCTTGCTCAGGCAGGGGCAGCTTGAGCTTGTCAACCCCAACGTCCCTTGCCTGATCATCTTGCCCCTAAATATTCTTAAAGTCAACAAATAATGTCTCTAGTTGATATTGGTGTAATCTTGGGCATGATAAATAAAAAATAAGAATGAAAGTAGCGATTAATAGTACTAACACTTCGAAAGAAGGCATATCAATCATCTATAATTAAGCTGCCAGCTCCTAATTTCAGAACTATTCCACTCTAAACCAGCAAATGTAAATATCAAAATATTAAAGATTTTAGAGAAGAAACCCACAAAACATAGAGCAGATACCTTCTACTTCAGATGCCACCGCAAATTAGGTTAAGGTTGGTGTTCTCTTTATTTTCTACATGTAACAAGTAGACATTTTATTGACTACAAGAGGCAGCATGTTTAGAACAAACTATTTTGAGGTGATTCAGGTCTGGAATTTTGTACTTACCTAAAAAAGGTTTATGACTTCCCTCTGGTACAGGCATGAAATTGATCCTTGAAGAAAAGATTTATACTTCATCTCTGTCATGTCCTTGATCTGTCTTCTGGTACACGAGAAGGAACTTAGTGTATGAAAGACAAGTGGATATGTATAAAATCAGACATGATGCTGCCTGGACCACACAGATTTCTCAGTTTTTTTTATTGTCCTAAAAAAACCACTTTTGAGCCTTGGAGCAAAAAACAAAAAAACTAACTTCTTCAATTTTAAACAATTATTTGGAGGGGAATAAAACAAAATGTAGACAAGTTGCCCTTGGCTGCAACACACTGAAAACTTTCAAGTTGTTTCATTTCTTTCTGTCCATATTCCAGGTTCCTAATGCATCATTTGCCACAGATGAAACTATTTATTTATTTTAATTTTTTCCCATAGGTTTTGTCCTGCCAGATACTCTTAGAGGTCTGTAGACTATGAATATGAAGTCAAGATTCCTTTTTCTTCCAGTAATTTCATTTTCAAAGGAAAAGCTGAAAAATAGGAAGTGAAGAGAGAAACTGCCATCATCTTCCTCCTTTAATTCAGCTAACGTTGATTTATCCTCGTATTAGGGAAGTAAGCATCCCACAGCTACTGTGTGACACTTTCTAGGACAACATTTTTATGACCAAAATTCATCTAGTAGGCATATAAAAAATAATGATGGCAGGGATCTGTGGATGGCATAAAGAGGTAAGTGTCTTCATAAATCTATTCTAAGTATAAGTATCTTTGAAATTGTAATCAGGGAAGCAATGTACCTCAGTGAATGAGCCTACTCCTAAAGGCCGATAAGTCATAATTCAAAATCTGACATTGAAAACGACCATAGTTTGATCCTGGACAAGGCTCTAAAATGGCTGTGGTCATGCCCACTGAGGTCATAGTCCATACCTGTAATCACAGAGGAGGCAAATCAAGGTAGGTGTAACACAAGAGATGTCAGAGATAATAGGAAAGGAAAGACTAGAATGCAAGGGCCTAGTGCTGACTTATTTCTGACTGAAGGTCACTGTCCACTGGCTCCAGGAATTCAAGATCTGCTCAGAGAAATGACAGATGAGAGAAGCCTGAGGAGTTAGGTGCAAATGGAAAGATTTAATGTTGTGTGTGTTTGTCCCTCATTGTCGAAGAAGATCATGCCATCAGAGAAATAAGGAAATAGGAAAGAAGAGTGGGAAGGCACTGGAATTAGCAGGGATTGGGGAAGGCTTACTGTAGAAGGTGGATCATCTTTTGCCTCTCTTTGTAACCCAAGTACTTATTGCAGTGCGTGGCACATAGTGAATGATACCTCACAAATGCTTATTGATTGACTGTGATTGAGTGATGACCAAGGGAGAATATTTGGTTTGTAAAGACTCATGACTGGTGACAGATTGATGTGCTCTCTGAAAAGGCAAGGGGATATTGAATTCAATGCCATTCTCAGAGCATGAAGTAGAAAAGAACAGGGCTGAGGAGGAAGTTGGTGAAATCTTTGCCAGTACAAGGGCTGTCGCATGGATAGTCTCAAGGTATTCAGTTCCAAGGTTCTGATGGCCTAAATGCTACAGGGGATTATCTCCAGAGATCCAGTAAGGAAAGTAGAATAGCAATAAAGACAGAAAATGGCCTGCGGAAGGGAATAAGCATTTGTATTGCTCCTACAATATTCTAGACCCTATGCTAAACAGCATCCCTACAGTATTATCTCTTGTTTTTCACCACCACCCTGAAAGATAGATGTTATTATTCACATTCTTAGTTGAGGAAACTGAAACAGACAAATGTTAAATGACTTCCCTAGGGTCACACAGCTTCTACATGTCTGAAGCCAGATTTAAACTCAGGAAGATGAGTCTCCCTGATGGCAAGCCTGGTGCTCCATCCATTGTGCAATTTGGCTGCCTCTCTTCATTTCACATCTATGCTATTTTAACATCCTCCTTGGGGAGGGGAGGAGTTGAGTTTGGATCAAGTCTCCCTCTGTTCCAATCCATCCTCCTTTCAGCCATGAAAGTGATTTTCCTGAAGTAGAAGTCCAACCATGGCTCCCCACCTACTTAATAAGTAGCAGTGGCTCCCTATTATTTCTGGTATCAAATACAAAAATGCTCCATTTGACCTTCAAAACCCTAATCTAGCCATCCTCTTCCCTTTCCAATTCTCTTATACCTCACTCCCTAACATACACTCTTTGATTTGGTGGTCGTGGCCTCCTTGTTGTCCCATGAATAAGAAATCTTCTGTCCTGGCTCTGGGCATTTTATGACTGTGCCTCATGTCAGTGCTCTTCCTCCTCTTTTGGCTTCCCTGTCTTTTTTCAAATACCAACTAAAATCTCACCTTCTACAGTAAGCTTTCCCCAATCCCTGCTAATTCCAATGCCTTCCCACTCTTCTTTCCTCTTTTTTTATATGTAACTTGTTTGTACATATGTGTTTGCTTCGACTTCTCAATCAGAATATTAGTCTCAAGTTCAGGGATTGTCTTTTGCTTTATAATATTCTGAAACTTGGATTCAAGCAGATGTCACTGGGTCAGTTTTGAAATTATAACTCAGTACTGTTTTTCCACCCTTTTTTATTGACTATGAGGGCTACTCCATTTCTTTTAAGTGATTCTTGCCTATGGCAGTATATGCAGTGATCACCTGAAATAAATCCATCAGTTCCCATCCATTTTACTTCACTCACACCTAAGGTGTTGATGTCTCATTTTCCCGTCTCCTTTTTGATCACATCTAGCTTATTTTGCTTCATGCATCTTACATTCCAGGTTCCTATGCAATTTTGATCTTTACAGCATCCAGCTTTCCTCTTGTCAACAGAGGGATCTGCAGGTTAGTTTCCTTTCAGCTTTGGCCATTTCATTAGTACTGGGGCTAATTTTAGTTGTTCTCTTCCTAAGTGGCATATTGCATACCTTCTGACCTGAGGATCTTCCAGTGTCATCTCTATTATCATTTTAGTACTTTCCATTGAGATTTGTTGGCAAAGATCCTGGAGTCATTTACATTTCCTTTTCCAGGACAGAATTCCACCTGACCTATTTAAAATCCTAAAAGATGATGCTGCTATACTGTTGTACTCAATATGTTAGCTAATTTAGAAAATACAAGAGTGATCAGGATATTGATAAAAAGATCAGTTTATATACAAATTCTAAAGAACAATGCCAATGAATATTAAAATTACCAAATAATTGTGCTCAGTTCACATGCCAATAACATCATGCTTAAGATTCTGCAAGCTGGACTTCAACAATATATGAACCAAGAATTCCCAGAAGAGCAGGCTGCTTTTCAGAGTCAGAGGAACTAGAGACCAAATTGCCAACCTTGACTGGATTGTGGATAAAGCAAGGGAATTACAGAAAAAAAGACCAAACTTTGTTTGCTACATTGATTGCACTAAAGTCCTTGACAGTGTAGATTACAGTAAAATGTGACAAGTCCTCAAAAAAATAGTTATATTAGGTGATCTTTCTGAAGAATTTGCATGAGGGCCAAAAAGAAACAAAATCTAACAGGAAAAAAAAATGATTGGTTTAGGATTGGAAAAGGAATGTGACAAGACTATATATTATTACCATATTTATTTAACCTATATGCAGATTACATTTAAAAAAGCTAAAATCTTGGCAACTGGTGTCATTACTTAATGGCAAATACAGAGAAGATTTGGGAGCACAATCAGTTTTATATACTTGGGTTTAAAGATCACTTCAGATGGCAACTGCAGCCATGGAATTTAAAAGGATGCTTGTTCCTTGGAAGGAAAGATATGGCAATTCTGGACAGCGTACTAAAAAGAAGAGATATCACTTTACTGATATCTCTTTTATCTTTTAATAAAATCTTTTTTTCCCCAGTATGGATGCATGGCTGTGAGAGTTGGACTCTAAGGACAACTGAGCACCACAGAATTGATCCTTTTGAATTGTGGTGCTGGAGAAAACTTTTTGAGAATCCCTTGGAGGAGAAAGACATTAAATCAGTAAACACTTAAAAAATTATTTCCAGCTATTCACTGGAAGAATGCTTGGTGGCAGAATGGAAATAACACTGGATTTGGAATCAGGAAGATTAATTTTCATAAATTCAAAAGCAGTCTCAGAAACTTACTAGCTGTGTGAACTTAGACAAAACATTTAACCCCATTTACCTCAGTTCCTCATCTGTGTAAAAATGTGCTTGGAAAGAAAATGACAAAACCACTCCCATATCTTTGCCAAGAAAACTCCCAAAATGGTGTTTCAGAGTCAGACATGTTTGAAATGACTGAACAAAAAAAATAATTTTAAGGTCAAGTACCGAAGCTGAAGCTTAAATAATTTGACCACATAGTGAGAAGACAGGATTCATTGGAAAAGACCTTAATGTTGGGAAAGATTGAAGGCAAAAAGAAAAGGGGACACAGAGATTGAGATCAATAGATCATGTCATCAAAACAACGAACATTCAGATGAACAGACTTCAAGAGATAGTGAAGGATAGAAGGACCAGGCATTCTGTGGTCTGTGGGTTCACGAAGAGTTGGACATGACTGAATGGTTCAACAATAATAACAATAACAACAAAAGAGGCCACAGCTGCAGTAACAGCAGCAACAGAAACAGCAACAAAATGCTAGAACCTAACATAGTGCCTAGCATATAGTAGGTACTTAATCAATATTTATTGACTGAATGACTTCAAGAGTCAACTCTTTCCCTTGCTTCCTTCAAATAAGTCCAGTGAAAGACGAGGGACAGAGATGGTAATGATTTACCACAGATCACGTTGTAAAGAAGTGGCAAAGCTTAGATTTGATCCTCTCACTCCAAATCTGGCATTCTTTCCCTAGTACCATCACATAGTTATCCTAGAAAGAGAGCTATTTAGCAGGTGAAAATAATTTAATATAAATTACTTCTATCTTTCCCAATAGAGTTTGTTTCATTCTCTGTCCAAACTACCTGACATTCCTTTTTAGCTCATGATATTCTGCTTTGTACCTTCATCATTTATATACATATCCTGCCCTTCCAATTAAGGCAAAAAATAATTACACTTTTACAACATCTTTTCTCCTCTTCTGTTTCCTCACATATTCTGTTATCTCATAAATTCTCTGATCCTGCCCTGATATCCTTCTAACACAACTTTCCATCTCTTATTTCCTTCTCCTTCTACAGGCTGAATCTCATTTCTGGGATATTCTTGCTTTTTACTTCAATCTCTTAAAATTCCTGGTTTCCTTCACAATTAGTTTGTGCAGTCTTCTACAGGAGGTATCTTCCAATCCATTCAGCGGCTACTGCCATTACTTCTAAAGTTATATTGTATACAGCCGGTTACACAGTATGTAGTTACATTGTATATGGTATATGCTTATCTCATATGCATGCATACTTGTCACTTTCATTAAAATTTATACTCTTAAAGACAGGGATTTATATATATAATCATAAAATCATATATACATCATTATAAAAATCATATATATATTTCTTTGTATTCCCAACGTTTTGCATTTTGTATATCACTGCATATGTGCTTATTACGTTATAAATTGTTGAGAGCAAGAATAGTTTTCATTTCTATATTCTTTATCTCTAGTGTGTGGTATATTGTAGATATTTACTAAATACTAGATGAATGCACTAAATTAAATTCCTTGTCACTGAATAGTCACAGTTGCATTTTAGAGCATTCTGTCCATCATAGCAACATCCCATTATAGAATCTCTGGTCATGATATCATATTTATTTTTCCCCCTTGAATTTTTTGAAATCTGATTTTCAAAAGACTATGGACATGGTTTTAAATAACACTTCTATATTTACTATTTAAAAACCCAATGACCTAAGCTAGTAATTTTTTCTCTCTCAAAGTTTTTGTCAATTTATAGTACCAATCAACTATTTCTGTTTTGTAAGAACTGGGTCTATAGTCATAATTCTAGAGAGTCTAACTTCCTGAAGGTTAAAGTCAAGAGATTATGAGATGCCATACTTTCACCAGAATGAGACCTCCAGCAGGCAAATGACTGGATTCTTGCTGGGCAAGGCTATTTCTAGCCGCAGCAAAGAGGTAAAAAGAACCTCATATTGCAGTTCTATCAATTGTAGCCCTCTTCCTTTTCTTACCAATTTTGGAAATCAATGAAATTAATGCAGAACTAAATTCTATTTCTATATAGATTAGTGGATAATTGGTGAATACCCATTGGTGTATATAGGTAATCACTTCTAATTAGAATATATTAGACTGCACATGTTTGTCCCATCTTGTTGGTCAGCAAAGACTGAGGAGCAATCTAACAATAAATTAACATAATATATCGCTATCACTTGAGAAACATATTAAGGAGCAAATTCCAAGGTGGGGAGAATGGGTTATTACACAGCTCTCTTATCGTTAGAATACTCTGCAAAAATAAACAAATGAATGAAAAAAGAAAATAACCAACACATGATGTTTTTATTCTAAAATCCATCTCTGTTATTTGAGCTGAATGAAGAGAAACATTGTTTCATTTTGATTGAACAAGCAATTATTCAGCATCTGCTCTGTACAAAGCACCCTGCTGGGCACCATAAATATAACTGTAAAGTCAAAAAAAAGTGTCTATGACCTTAGTGAAATTACATTCTATTGGGGTAGGATAATACATCCTATAAATAGAAGAATGTAAATGAGACTTTGAGGAGGAAGGGGAGAAACATCAATAACTGTGTATGGCAGGAAAGGTTTCAGTGGAGGAGTTGACATCTGAGATTACTGTCAAAGTGACCAAATGATTCTAAGATCTATAGGAGAAAATAGAGTATATTGTGAATAGGGAGGGTAGCCTTTGCAAAGGAAAGGAAATGAGAAATGCCATTCAAAGTTTGGGGAATGAATGCAGACCACTTTGTCTGGAACATGGGGTACTTGAAGAGATGTATGAGAAATGAGTCTAGAAACGCTGGCCTTGTGGGAGTTAAGACATTCTATTTTGCAACTGTTGATAGCCTACCATAGATAGAATCCTAGAATTCATCATGCTTCACCACAGCCATCTTCTTTCCACCTGCCCTGCTGCTATTGTACTCCTCTAAGTGGACCTCCAAAGACCACCATCGGAGTGAGATGTCATTCATCTTTGGAACACCCACTCCTTGGGCCACTTTGTTCAGCTGGATACAGACCCTATGTCCCATCACAGCTATATTCTACCATCATCCTTGGATGCTGTCATCTGGCCTTCCTTTCACCATGTCAGAGTTCTGACATTTTCTTTGGGAAGAATAATCAAAGGAATACTGTCATTCTCTCTGAAAATAAAACAAGTTAAACAAGTGCCTTACAGCTATATTTATGTCCCTGTGAATTCCCCAAACAGCACAGCCTTCCTTGGCCATCATCCACATATTTTTTTTTTGTAGCCCCTTATTAGGAAATAAGTTTCTTGAGGGTCGCCTATGTCTCTGAAGTACTTAGTACTTTAGCCTGGCATGTAGTGATTTCTCAATAATAATAAATCCACCCATTCATTTCTTTTTATTTGAAAATACACTAAAGCTGGTCTGTAAAGATTTGTGTATCTCAAAAAAAAAAAGAAAGAAATTTACATGACCACGTCATATATTTAAAGGGAATAGTAAGCTCTACATGATAGCTTTACAGTTTCATGTGTAATTATTTTTTTAATTATAATATGTTAAAGAAATGCTTGTTTTATTCCACAAATTAAAAACTAAAATAAATGTGTTTTTTTTTAAAGAGAGTAAAATTAAAAAAAAGATGAGGAGAAACAAAAGTAAAAACAGTAGAAATAGTTGATCATAATTATATTTTTATAGGTAAGAAGGAAGGAAGGAAGGAAGAAAGGAAAGAAAGAAAGGGACAATTTAGGGGGCAATTCTACGTCTGTCTGTGCAGCCACAGCACCTGCCAAAAGGTGTTGTACATAGTCCATACTGGTTGAATGAAGTTCTAAATTGATTTAATAAATAAATAGTTTTTTTTTTTAAAGGAAAGAGTGCATTCCTTCTAATATCCTCTCTCTGTACTAAATAGATCACAGATTATTTCTAATTATTATCTCTTTTCCCAAAGTGGTTAATTGTTTTCCTTCAAGAACTGTATAATTTGAAAAGGAGGAGGAAGACAGTCATTTTCTGAGAAGGAGGCATGGGAGGCTGCCCAAACCCTTCCCTATTACCCACAAAATGCCTAAAAGTTCTTGAAAACAGTATTAAAATAAAGTTGGTGGATCAATACAGAATAAGTGTTCATGGTAGAACAGGGAGAAGAATTTTACATTATGAGAGATTGTGAATGGCTTATGAGAGGACTCCGAATTTAGAAGTGGGAAGAATATGAGAAGAAACATAGTCCATTTGCTTCATTTTCTGTTTTTACCATATGATGTCATTAAGAACAGCTTTCTGATTATCCAAAATTACTTACGTAGGATTTTAATTCCTTTGTGCCATACTGTTCCTTCCTCCTTCAAGTTTTGCTTTTAGAGATCTCATTTAAATTCCAATTCTTTCTTCTAGCATTCTCTTTCATTGATGGTATAATGTTTAATTCTTTCAAAATCATTGCTTCATTTCTTCTACTTTAGTTGGCATTGTGACTAAAGGGTTTTGTTTTGTTTTGTTTTTTACTTTTTTTTTAAAGAGTTTGCTTGTAGTTCTTTTGATGTTTTTCTTCTTTTAAGGATTTGTGTCTTGGCTGTCCTTGGAGTCATAATAGTTTTTTTTTTCATTGTGGGAGGTTTGGGGGTATCAGTTTTCTTCTAGCCTTACCTTCTGAATTGTACCTTTAGGTTAGAGTCGTGTTCTACACATTTCTGAATAGAATTCTGGCATTGAATGACTCTGTACTGTATCATCTAAGTGCCTGCCTCTTCATTCTCTACTTGAGTACTATATTATTTAAAGATCTCAAAATTGTCACAGGCCAGAGAGCAAACTTTTAGTGAACTTTAAAATGTTTTACCTATATTTCATATACTCTATGGGAAGCCTTTTACAAACTATAAAACATCATAGAAATACTAGCAATTATTATTTACTGTAAGGTCTAATAGCTCCTCTCCCCTCCTCAGTACTCTCTGAAATTTTCAGGCTCTAGATCCTGATTCAAGTCTAAGCAATAGAAGAGAAGTGCTGCCCTGCCATAGACCTCCTGGAGACAGGAACTTGCTAGCCTTGAATCCTTCTTCCTTTGTCAGAAGTCTCAGTGACTCCAGAGGGATAAATATGTAGTCCCTGCCTTGTCTTGGATCCTATTCTAGGTTGAGATAGAGACTGTTGCTGTGCTTATTTCTCATCTGACCCAGTGGCTGAATCTATAATCCTACTCTGAGGTCAGAGCAACAGCTGTGTGGCATCTCTTCTCCCCTCCCCTTCCCTTCCCTTGTCCCCTCCATTACTGTAAAGGCAAGCAAAGCAGGATCTTTTTCTGTTTATGTTTTAGTATAATGTGCCTCTAATTGAAAAATGTGATTAGAGAAGATCTTTCCCACCCATTAATAGACCTGGGAAGATTTGTAAGAAGGTCCACACCTTTTGTTAATGACGTACTGGTTCTCAAGGGTTGTGATGCCCTCTGGCTCTAAAAAGGTTTATAAAGACTCTGAGATGAGGTTTTCCTTTGGGACTTAGATTTTGGAAGAAGCTTTGTGTGCCAGACCAGACTCTGGGAAGCCATTAAGCAGCTCCCCCCGGTTTTGAAAACCCAGATATTGGTGCTTCCCTCTCTGGTAACTATTTATGTGTATCATGGTCAGACATTTGGAAGCCTGTCTTTTGGTCTTTATTTCTCTTCATGTATTTTTCTCTATTGGAGAATGATGCATATGTGCTTGATTAAAGGAGATTGTTAACCCCTCAAAAGTTGCTTTTCCTTTTAGAGAAGTAGATCAAAGAACCTGTGATAGCAGCCCCCCTGTTTATGTCAGGGTGCTTACTGATACAATTGCACACTCCTTGCCCAGGTCATTTGCTATGATCTTGGTGTGACAAAATAACCCACTGTATATTTCCCGATTATTTATGGTCTAGTGATCATTTAAAATCTTTGTTGAAGGGTTGGGCTACACTATTTCCTCCTACTTCTCCCACTTGGCTGCTCCTCCAATCCACTTCTATTATTGAGAAAGAAATTCAGACAGAATGATAAAGGGGCTCACCCACAGTAAAATAGCCATTGAATGACCAATACTGCACCATACTCTGAAGGAATGATGCCAGAGTCAGCATGTTTTCCACTGTGCCAAATCAGTTATATGCATTGTCAGAGGTAGAGCCCATATTAATGAAGTTAAAGAATTTATTTAAGTTTGGAAGTGCTGAATAGATGAGCCCCTCAAAACTCCTTAGGTTAAAGCTTTTTCTCTCTCTCCTTCTCAATCTTCTTTGATGATCTGTAATCACTTGGCAGGGAATCACACCTGGATTTGTGACACTGTTGACTTTCACTGTCACTTGAGTACTTTATTGTCAATTAATTTTTCTGATATTTATGACTTGTTTCCCCCACTATGATTATCATTTCTTTGAGGGAAAGAACTACAACGTATATTTTTGTGTGTCTCCCATAGATTTTGGATCCTCTTTTCTGCATATGAGAGGGAGTCTATGTATTTGGTGATCAGAAAATTCTCTTTCTTTTTATAGTTTTTTTCGAGAGAAGGATTGTTTATCAATATTATTTCTTCCATAATAGATGTTTCATTCATGTCCTGAATTTGAAGTTTAAGGTCAATAGTCTATGAAAAAGCAGCATTAGATTTCCTCAACAGACTTCATTCTTAGCACTGACATTTTTTTTGAAAATAATGTTAACAGATGATGCAATAACCATATTAGAAAATATATTGCTTAAAGGAGAAGTTGTTACTGAGGGCAAAAGGGAAGGGAGTTGATAAATTTCCTAGAAATATTAATAATTAAAGATCTCCTTAAATTATAACAACCTTACAGCTAAAGTCACATCTCCAATTTTTAAAGTCATAATTATGGGGCCAGTCTGAAGCATTTATTTGTTTGGTTTTTGGTAGCTTAAGTATCACTGTTATGTCCATTCATAAAATTTGCTATATACTCATCACAGTGACTTGGCACATGGACATTTCTTCATTTGCATAAATAATGTTAAAACTACTCAGTGTCAACAGTGTACTTCTTTCTTTGCAATAAAGTCAAACCTGGATCCAGGATTACTTTATAAATGTTTATTAAAAACATGTATTAAATTCTACAGAATGAGGTATATTTTCTTAAAATTATCTACATTATTTTAATTTAAAATGAAAAGCATTTTCTGTAAATGGAGCAAGGAATGAAGACTTTATATGAAGAGTAACCAAGACAAACCCCTGGAAACATCAGTTTTTCCACTCCATAAACAGATGGACATCTACTTTGTTTTTTTGCAACCACAAAATGTGGAAATGTTTAAATTCTTTTTTACATTTATGGGGGATGTTTCTTTCCATCTCCAGAAACTAACCAAGGGCTCTGTGTCTCAAAGCTGGATCACCTGTTCTTTTTGTCTTTTGAAAGTCTTATCTTTTGTATCCCTTGTGGTCAGGAGACATGTTGGTTTGTCATCCTGACTCAGCAAGATGGGAACAGAATTCCTACAACATTTGCTGGCACATTCTAAGCATATGGAAAAAGTTAATTCTTGCTCTAGGGAGAGGGTTGAAGCCTGGACACATATAGTCAAATGTTTTCCTCCTTTCCCTCTCTAACCTCAGTCAAGGTAAACCATTTTACCCCTGCTAACCCAAATGCTGAGCATTCCAGATTCCTCATGTTTTATATGTCCCCAGTAATGAGCACAGTATCTGTAAGTGCTTAATAAATGCCTGATGATGACGAAGGTCTTATTATACAATGGAGGCCATACTGGAATGCTACAATCTAGATAATATGTCTGAAATGCCCTCTTTATATAATTTACGATAATTAACTATTTCAAAAAGTCTTTGCAGCGTGTCATGGTTTATAAAATTTTCTCCTCATAACAATTTTGGTAGTACAGATATCATTACCTTCATTTCAAAAGTGAAGAAATTGAAATGTGAGGAATTTAAACAACTTACCCTTGGCCACAAAGCTAATAAGTGAAAGAGCCATGAGTCAAATCCCCTGATTTTTGCAATAATTAAACTGTGACTTAGAAGGAATTCAGGGTCTAGTGAGGCAGTCAAGCAAGTAACTTGCTTTTGAGTTCTCTGTTATACTGGCTGCCTCCTGCAATATTTTCCTTCTTTTCTCCAGTAAAAATGGAGTACTTTTGGTTCATAAAACAGACCCTCTAACTCCATACATCCCAGAACTTTAACTGCAGTTGACTCCACCACATAATCCAGAAAAAATAGGGCCTAATCTCCATCTTCATTGCCTCTCAATCACAACAAGTTTTAAGGAAGCTCATTCTAACTTCTGTGTAGACATCTGATGATAAGAATCTTTATAGTAAAAAATCCAAGTGTCAACACCTGGCAAAAACTGTTATGAGGAAGCATGTGTTACATTATTAAACTGGCCTTGCTGAGACTGATCCTTAGAGACTCTAGCTAGGTCTGAAAGCATAAAAATGAAGTTGAATAGTTTGGGGGCTTTGGTGGTCTGCTTTTTGCAATGTCCTCAGCAGACTCCCAAAGTTGAAGGTATCCCAGTTTATCTTCATATCCATTGTGTTATCAACACAAGAAAGACCAAAAAATGCTGTTTAAACTTCTGAACTACAGAGAAAATGAGACAATAAACTAGATATGTTTACATGTACACCCACATATTTGCAAATTGTTAGTGATTAGCTGGACTTTTTGTCAAATTTTCTCTTATATAGCCAAGGATATTCTCTGCCTCAAACTTAAGCACACATATTCTGGAGGTATATAATAGGACTTTCCTTTCAAACTTTTGCCCAAGATGTACCATGTGAATACTTTATTAGCTGTTGACAGATTGGCTTGTAGACTTGTGCCTGTGTTTTCATGTTGCAAACTTTATGTCTCCCAGAAATATATTTGCTAGCTTGAGGCACTCTGACATGCACACATCTCCTGCTGCTGGCAGTAATAAGCAGGGCCCAATGTAGGCAAGTAAAATGTGACATTAAAAAGGCCCAGGATGGGAAGTAGTTTTCCAGAGCAACCATTTCATTCCTCTTTCTCATCTTGATTAATAATTCAGCTCTAAACCAAGGGCAATTATCCAGCCCTAGTTGAAAAAGAAAAAATAAAGTGAATATTTTTGAAATCGTCTGATTGGAAAAAATACCACAATACTACCACAATGACTCAATACAGGAGGAGGTGTGGTGTCACATTTTGACAACCACGTTTTCTCTTCAATTCCAGTGCCTAATCATGATCCCACTTCACTATGTCATTTAATCCATTGCCTCCATACATCCTGCTTTCCCTGCTCCATAATGAAGGCAGAGTCTGTGACTGTTCTCACCTTCTCAAAGTTCCCTGAAGTTTCATGAGCTGGAGCAGGCTTTCCCTAATTTGATTCTTCCAGTCCTCACATCTGACTCTGGAGAGATACTGATCACTTTTGATGGAGAGAGCGAGAAGGATGACTGAAACCAGGCAATGCTCTCCTCAAGGAAAGATGCCACAATTTAGTAATAGATGGTGAGCATGTGTCTAGGGCAGCTTGTACTTCATCCTATTTGCTGGTCATTTTATTTAGTGGTCAGCAGAAAGTAAAACAGTATTCCACATTCAGTAGATGGTTCTTTGAAACTATGACCCATATGGAAAGTAAGGGAAATAAGGGGAAAAATACTTCCTTCCTTCTTTCCTTCATTCCTTTCTGCCTTCCCTCTTCCTTTTTTCCTCTTTCTCTTCTTTCTTCTCCCTCTTTTTATCACTCCTTCCTTCTGTGTTTGATTATACCTTTAATATGTCGTTTGAGTTTGGTTTGGTTTTGAAGAAAAAAATGCAAAGATAAGAAATAATATAATAAAGAACAGGGCAAGAATAGTTTATTCAGGCAACATTTATTATGGATTGGCTATTTTCAGCCATTCTGCCAAGTTCTGTGAGACAAAGACATAAGTGAACCACCCTCCCCTCAAGGAGTTTACATTCAGTTAGGTATAATACATCACTAGCACAGATGAGTAACAATACTGTATACATATCGGAATTTCAAGAAGATTAGGGATTAAAGGCGTGAGGAAAGCCTCCAACTGGAGAAGGAATGTAGGGTGTTTTCTAAAGGAGGCCAGAGGGACTGAGGAGAGATGAGGAGACAGTGCTGCCCAGGCATGGGACCCACCTCTGCCAATGAAACAGATATGGAATATCACGTACAGGGTACAGCTCACAGGGTAATTGAATTGCAATGGAGAATGCGTGGAAAGTAACAAGACTGGAAACAATATAATCTAATATCTGTATTTCCTAAAAACAAACACATAAATCATGTCAATAAGCTACTTTTCTATCACTTCTTTCATTGACTCATATACAGAGATGGAAAGTGCATAGTACAATGAGGGAAATGGCAGATTTACTTAAAAATCTAAATATTCATATACATCACTTTTTAAAAATTTTACTCCAGTAAAATTACAATACTGAACATACAATGGAAGATCTTTAATTGTTTAAACACAGAATGTGTCTTTATAATCCAATTAATGAATCAATAAAAATTCATTAATGGCCTACCATGTGTTATGTGGATTGCTGGGCATTGTCCTCTACTTAAGAAGAATTTATTACACACCTACTTTTTTTTTTCACTGTATCCATTATTTGTTTTTATTTTTATTTTTTTTATTTTATAATTAATTAATTTATTTAACTTTTAACATTCATTTTAACAAAATTTTGGGTTCCAAATTTTCTCCCCTTTTGTCCCCTCCTCCCCAAACACCAAGCATTCTAATTGCCCCTATGACCAATCTGCTCTCTCTTCTATCATCCCTGTCTGCCCTTGTCTCCATCTTCTCTTTTGTCCTGAAGGGCCAGATAACTTTCTATACCCCGTTACCTGTATTTCTTATTTCCTAGTGGCAAGAACATTACTCGACAGTTATTCCTAACACTTTGAGTTCCAACTTCTTTACCTCCCTCCCTCCCTAACCCTTCCCTTTGGAGGGCAAGCAATTCAATATAGACCAAATCTGTGTAGTTTTGCAAATGACTTCCATAATAGTTGTGTTGTATAAGACTAACTATATTTCCCTCCATCCTATCCTGTCCCCCATTACTTCTATTCTCCTTTGATCCTGTCCCTCCCCATGAGTGTCGACCTCAAATTGCTCCCTCCTCCCCATGTCCTCCCTTCCATCATCCCCCCCACCCTGCTTATCCCCTTATCCCCCACTTTCCTGTATTGTAAGATAGGTTTTCATACCAAAATGAGTGTGCATTTTATTCCTTCCTTTAGTGGAATGTGATGAGAGTAAGCTTCATGTTTTTCTCTCACCTCCTCTCTTTATCCCTCCACTAATAAGTCTTTTGCTTGCCTCTTTTATGAGAGATCATTTGCCCCATTCCATTTCTCCCTTTCTCCTCCCAATAGATTTCTCTCTCACTGCTTGATTTCAATTTTTTAAAGATATGAACCCATCCTCTTCAATTCACTCTGTGCACTCTGTCTCTATGTGTGTGTGCATGTGTGCATGTGTGTGTGTGTAATCCCACCCAGTACCCAGATACTGAAAAGTTTCAAGAGTTACAAATATTGTCTTTCCATGTAGGAATGTAAACAGTTCAGCTTTAGTAAGTCCCTTATGACTTCTCTTTGCTGTTCACCTTTTCATGGTTCTCTTCATTCTTGTGTTTGAAAGTCAAATTTTCTTTTCAGCTCTGGTCTTTTCATCAAGAATGCTTGAAAATCCTCTATTTCATTGAAAGACCAATTTTTCCCCTGAAGTATTATACTCAGTTTTGCTAGGTAGGTGATTCTTGGTTTTAGTCCTAGTTCCTTTGACTTCTGGAATATCCTATTCCATGCCCTTCGATCCCTTAATGTAGAAGCTGCTAGATCTTGTGTTATCCTGATTGTATTTCCACAACACTTGAATTGTTTCTTTCTAGCTGCTTGCAATATTTTCTCCTTGACCTGGGAACTCTAGAATTTGGCCACAATGTTCCTAGGAGTTTCTCTTTTTGGATCTCTTTCATGCGGTGTTCTGTGGATTCCTTGAATATTTATTTTGCCCTCTGGTTCTAGAATCTCAGGGCAGTTTTCCTTGATAATTTCATGAAAGATGATGTCTATGCTCTTTTTTTGATCATGGCTTTCAGGTAGGCCCATAATTTTTATATTGTGTCTCCTGGATCTATTTTCCAGGTCAGTTGTTTTTCCAATGAGATATTTCACATTCTCTTCCATTTTTTCATTCTTTTGGTTTTGTTTTGTGATTTCTTGGTTTCTCATAAAGTCATTAGCCTCCATCTGTTCCATTCTAATTTTGAAAGAACTATTTTCTTCAGTGAGCTTTTGAATCTCCTTTTCCATTTGGCTAATTCTGCTTTTGAAAGCATTCTTCTCCTCATTGGCTTTTTGAACCTCTTTTGCCTATTGAGTTAGCCTATTTTTCAAGGTGTTATTTTCTTCATCATTTTTTGGGGTCTCCTTTAGCAGGGTGCTGACCTGCTGTTCATGCTTTGACTGCATATCTCTCATTTCTCTTCCCAGCTTTTCTTCCACCTCTCTAACTTGATTTTCTATGAGCTCTTCCATGGCCTGAGCCCATTGAGTGGGCTGGGATATAGAAGCCTTGACTTCTGTGTCTTTGCCTGATGGTAAGCATTGTTCTTCCTCATCAGAAAGGAAGGGAGCAAATGCCTGTTCACCAAGAAAGTAACCTTCTATAGTCTTATTTCTTTTCCCTTTTCTGGGCATTTTCCCAGCCAGTGACTGGACTTCTGAATATTCTCTTCACACCCACTTTGCCTCTGGATACTCCCACCCAATGCTTGGGGTCTGAGATTCAAATGCTGCTTCCAGTCTCAGGGCTTTTGGCGGGGGCAGGGCTGCTATTCAGGGTGAGATTAAGTTCAGGTGCTCAGGTCAGGGCAGGGCTGCCTCTCAGGCTCAGTTCCCTCAGGGGGTTTATGCAGAGACCTTCAACAATGGATCCAGGCTCCTGCCTGCTTGGGGAGCCCTGGTCTGTTATGGGGGTTATGGGGGCACCCCACTCCCCTCTCAACCCACCAAATAGACCCTCTCACCGACCCCTGTCACCTGTGGGTGGAGGGACCCGCGCGGCCGCTGGAGATCCCGTCCCTGAAGCCCGCTTGGATTGGATCTTCTCCTCTCAGTGCCGCGGCCAGGGCAGGGCTGTGCTTGGCTCCCAGTCCGCGGTGCAAAGGACCTTTTGTGAGAGGTTTGCAGGTCCCTCTGGAACAGAAATCTCCTTTGCTCCAATGCTCTGTGGCCTCTTGTGCTGCAGAATTCGCAGTGAGTTGCTGTTTATAGATGTTCTATGGGTTGTGGGTTCGGAGCTATGTGTATGTGCATCTTTCTACTCCACCATCTTGGCTCCACCCCCCCCCCCCACACACACACCTACTTTAATCAGGCACTGTGTTAGGCAAATTCCTTCTCCCCCTCCAAAAGACAATCCATACTCTTGAGAAGCCCAGCATCTCATGAGGAAGACAATATACAAGCAACTATGTAGAAAAATGCTATAGATAGGAAAATTTGTAGATGATTAATAGCCAGAGGGATCCCTAGTACCAAGAGATCAAGAAAAAGCTTCTTGGAGGATGTAGGGGTTAGGCCATAACTTGAAGGAAGCCAGGGAAGAAAGAAAGGAGCAAAGAAGAAGGTTAAATGTCCAAGTATTCATGACAACCAGTAGAAATGCCTGGAGTGGAGAGATTGAGGGTCTTATATGAGAAACAGCAAGGACATTATGGTCAATAGATCACAAACTATTGTGGTAGGCAGGAAGGTGAAGTCAGGAAGAAAAGAAAGGGACCATGATATATTTGATCCTGGAAGCTATTCAGAGCCATTGGGGTTAACTGAGTGAAGTGCACATGTTGATATCATCAGACCTACAATTTAGAAAGACCAATTATATAGCTGAGAGGAGGATGGACTGGAAAGGGCAGAGACTTAAGTCAGACCAACCTACCATCAGGGTATTTCAGTGGTTCACATATGAAGTGATAAGATCCTATAGTAGAGTAATGGCAGTAATAGAGGAGAGAAGAGGGCATATAGGATAAATATTACATAAGTAAAATTGGGGAAACTTGACAAGAAGGTATAGAAGGGGGTGAGAGAGTCTGCAGTCAAGAGTAAAACACTGTGAGCCCTGGTGAGTGAAAGGGAAGTGTTTACCTTGACTACAGCAGCAAAAATAATAAAAAGGGAGAGGTTGGTGGGGAATGAGGAGTTTAAGATGTTGATTGGACATCCAACTGAAAATGCCAAATAGATGGTTGGAGAAATGAGGCAGCAGGTTAAGAGTAGTTTTGGTGGACAACTTGAGAATCTTTAGCATAAAGATGTTGCTTGAACCTTTGTGAGCTGATGAGATCCCCAAGTGAAATGTTAGCCCAGATTTCTGGAGTTATTCATTAGCAGTGGACATTATTTAGATGAAAATATAGCCAAAGGAAACTGACAAGGGTGACCAGAGGTGAAAGAGAAGCAGGATAGAGGAGGGATAGGGAAACCTAGAAAGGCAAGAGTATAAAGGAGAAAAAGGGTAATCCAAAGTGGAAAAGGCTGCAAAGAGCTTGGGCATCATGAGAATTGAGATAATTTAAAAAGCAGTAGCTTTGGAGAGAATAGTTTCAGTTTTCCATTCAAGGAAGTTAAACAATACCTTTAGCATCTTTAAGTGACTGTGTCCCCATTGATCTTTCTCTTAACTAAGACTCATGTTTTACTTTTTGAAATAAAAGAAAAAGTATGTCTTCTTTTGTGGGAGGCTGATCTATCCCAGAGGAGTCTTTTGGAAGTTGTATTTTTCCTGTATTATTAAGCATGCAATATTATAGTCTTGTGTTTAGGGAATAACTTACACATATGTTTTATGGTGCATGTTTTCATTGTTCAAGTTTGCTGATTCTAGTAAAATTTATTCTTTGAATGAATTTGACGCTTATCCCAGAGGGAAGAAGACATTTAGGGGAATCTGTTAGGGAATCAGTTAAAATGCAAAAAGTTAACATGTTGTACCTGAGTTTGATGACAAAACTTCAACAGACAGGTATTTCTTTGTGGCCTTTGCAAAGCCTTATTAAAAGGCTTATTTTAAATTGGCCTCTAAATTCAAGGTTAGTACCAGCTGTTTATCACCACTTTAGATGATGAGCAAGCCAGAATATACATATTAATCTTCAAATATTACTGTATTTGCACCTCCCCCAACTTCATTCCTCACCCCCTACATGTCCAGATCTTACTTATTAATCAAGATCCAAGCCTTGACCAAGCCTTGTTTAATCCTTATTAATCCTACCTTGTTAAACCATTATTAACCTCTTTCTCTCTTTTATCATCAGCCATGTGCTCATCTACTCCACACTACCTGTTATTTGTATATTTTCTTTTATTTGCAGCTACATGGAATAGTAGTTAGAGTTCGGAACTTGGAATCAGGAAAAAATGAGTTTAAATCTGGTGTGTGCCATATAGCTGAGGGAACCTTGGCCAGTCAACTTATAACTGCTTGTCTCAATTTCCTCATCTGGAAAGTGGGGATAGTATGGCACCTACTTGTCAGGGATGTTATGAGAATAACATGGGAATTGTATTTCTAAAGCACTTTCCAAATCCTAAAACACTACCAAAAAGAGAACTATGGTCACTTGTTATTTGCACAGTTAATTCCTCCTTGGCAGGAAAAATTTTGTGTAGATTTTATGCACTAAACAGTAAATGATAATAATTCCTGATATATTTACAGTACCTTGAGGTCTGCAAAACATTTAAAAAAAATGAGATTGTTAGATCCTTCCCAAACTCTATCATATAGTGATATCTTCCTGAGATAACAGATGAAGAAACTGAGATTTTGTTGTTGAGTTATGTCAATCCTTTCTGACTTCATAATCTCACTGGAAGTTTTCTTGACAAAGATACTTGAGGAGCTTGATGTCCTTCTTCAGCTCACTTAACAGATGAGAAACTGATGCAAACAAGGTGAAGTAACTTGCCTAGATTCATGAAGCTTGTGTCTGAGGCCAGATTTGAACTTGGAAAGATGAGTCTTCTTGACTCCAAGCTCATCACTTTATTCCCTGTACCACCTAGCTGCTCTAACCAAGACTTAGAAAAGTTATTTACTCAGGATTACATGGCTGATAAATATTTAGGGCAGGATTCAAACCTGTATCTTCTTTCATAATTCAGTTTGATGTATATGTGAACTGGATTCAGAGGCCCTGGTTTCAAATCTCAACTTTGTCATTCCTTAACTCTGTGACTTTGAGAATATCTCTTAAAATATCTGGGTCATTTATCATTAGTAAAATGAGGGTATTGAAATATATGGTCTTTAAATTTCCTTCCATGTCTAAATCTCTGAACCTATGACTTTTACATATGGACTTCTGGCCTTTTAGCCATGTTATGATCTTTATAACATCTAGTTTCATGACAAAGACTATGGCTGTGATGAAATTTAGAAGGATTTAGCATTTAATTACTATTTTTTAGTCAGCACTTGGAATTTTGGACTCAAGTCTTTGTTCAAGACCATATTTCAAAATATGACATTATGTTTATTCTGGAAGATAGTATTTGTGTATTTGCAAGCTGCTTATTACACAGCTGACCTAGTGACAGGCAAAGCAATGGGGAAAATGATTGAACTGATTATCTAAGTGGTTTACTAGGTTATTTTTCTCAGTATTTTAATGGTGGTAACAATGCACTCTATTTTGATCACCCACTAGTTACAAATAGACCTTGAAAAATAATACCAAAGGATATTTGGCGGTGGATCTACGTAATTCCTAAATATACAGTTAAATTACGAAAAGAAATTAAATAGGATAGTCAAACCAGGTTTTTTAACATTGTATAGACAAGTGGTTGATACATGTAGCGTTCATTTTGAATATGGCTGTTTGAACAGAAAAAAATGGCTGCTTAGATTAACTTCTATCTTTGTCAGATGAATACTTCTTTCTTCTTTCTTTAAATGGTGACAGAAATCTATTGTGAATTCACCTGATCTCAGTGGTATTTTTCTTTTCTTTTTCTTTGGTTATTAAGCTTAGTCAAATTCTTTGTGACCTCATGGACCACAGAACATCAGGTGCTTCTGTCCTCCACTATCTCTTGAAATCTGTCCAACTTCATGTTTGTTGTTTCTGTGACACTACATATCTAATCCATTTGGGATGTAGGTGTGTTCAGGGAAAACTAGTAACTTTGGTGTGAAGGCTGATAAGCCCCTTTCAGGGCTGCTTTCCACCTTTGTCATCCACCTGATTCACCTCACTCTCACCTGTGGCTCCAAGAAGTTGTAGCATGCTCAGTGGCCACACTCAAGTAAACTGTTTTGGCAGATAGGTTAAATCAGGTTGAGGGTAACTGAGGGACCTCAAACCTACAGATGAATTAGGAGGGTGTCTAACCCAATCATGTGAAAACTTCCGCAGGTAGAATGGGTGGATGAGAGCAATATGTTCCAATAGCCATGAAGACAGCTGAAGCAGGCACTATGGAATGCTTAGAGGTCATTTCTCAAACTAAACTGCCAAACATTCAAACTACTGGAGAGGGTACAACTCTGATGGGCTGGCCAAATCGTTCAAATGTCAAGGGTATACTTGCCTAAATGACTATTTTATGGAGAACTCACACAGGGCAAGCACTCAAATGGTAGTCGGAAGAAACAATACAAGGACACTTTCAAATTCCCTCTTAAGAATTTTGGAATTGATTATGAGACATGGGAGACACTGGCATGGTATACCTTTATCAGAGAAGTTGCTATGCTCTATGAGCAAAGCAGAGTTGAAGCATCTCAAAAGAAATGCAAGATGCACAAAACTTAGAGAATCCGTCCCAAATGTTCACATGAACTATTTGTTCCTGAGCCGTGGTAAGGCATTTTGAGCTCATATTGTTCTGATCAGGCAAAGTTAGATACATTGTAACTTGACTCTAACATAACGATGTCATTTTGGTCCTCTTTGAGAATAAAGGACAACAAGGAATTTATCCATCTTATTTATCACCTGCCATCACCTTTTATCTTCCCCAGAATCAAGATCTTTTCCAATGAGTCCCATTTTGTCATTGTGTGATGAACATAATAAAACTTCAGCTTCAGTACTTGACCTCCTAGTGAATAAGACTGAGTCCTTGCTATTCAGGGGACTCTCCAAAGATTTCTCCAATACCACAATTCAAAAGTGTTAATTCTGTGGTATTCAGTTTTCCTTAGAGTCTAACTCTCATAACTACACATTGCTATTGGAGAAAAATATCAACAACTTAATTTTGACTCCATGGACATTTGTTTGTAAGGTGGTATCTCTGCTTTATCAAATGCTGTCCAGATTGGCCAAAGCAAAGAAAGCCCAAGAATATACAATCTAACTACGATTCCATTTCTTCTCCATCTGTTGAGTAGAATGTGATGGTAAAAGTTGTCAAGATCTTAGGTTTTTCTTTGTTATTGATGTTAAACTTCAATATAGCTTTCCCTGTCTCTTCTTTCCACCCTCCTCATGATGCCTCTTAATTCCTCTTGGCTTATTTAATGTCTTTTTCTAAGGTAGGGCTACTTAAATGTCCTATTTCCTCATCTATTAATCTGGGAAGTTTATTTTTTAAAATATATATCCATTTCAGTAAGATTGTGAATTACCAACCACACTAGCACATAGGATAGGCTGCTACAACAGGTTCTTTGATCTACTTTTCTAAAGGAAAGACAGCTTTAAAGGAGTTAACAATCTTTAATTAACAGGCAGTTAAGTATAGAAAAGTATTCCAAGAAAGAATTCAATAGACAGGGCTCCAACTGTCAAAACTGAGAAATACAACAACCTACATACATCATTAGAGTGGACAGTACCAACATCTGAGTAGTGAGGGGGCTCTTAACAAATGGCTACCCAGAATCCAGTCCAGGGAAACAAAAGGTCATTCCCATGAGCAAGCCCCCAAAGCAACATGGCAACTTCCCAGAATATATAATGAAGTCAGCTGATTGACTCAGAACCAGAAGGCAGAAACCTAAGCAACTCAACACAGCCATGAATTATCAGGGTTCAAAGGAGATTAATCCTTCACATGCTTGCAATTTAACCTGAGCCTAAGAAACTGAACTCTAGAAAAAACAAACAAAAAATCCCACTTTGCTTATAGTTACAGACTATCAATTTTAATGTCATATAATTGGTCAGTATAGTTCCTAATAATTACTTTAATTTCAATTCCGTTAGTGTTACATTCACTACCTTCATATTTTGATACTGATAATTAGGGTTATCTTTTCATTTGTAATCAAATTAACCAATGTGTTTTTTCCCCATCAAAGTAAGTCCTATTTTTATCAGTTTTGCTTTTTACTTTTCAACTTTATTAATCTTACTTTTCATTTTTAGGATTTTTGTTTTGGTGTTTAATTGGTGATTTTTAATTTGTTCTTTATTCTATTTTTAGTTGCATGCCAAATTTATTGATTTGTTCTTCTTTTCTTTTATTCATTTAAGCTCTTAGAGATCTGCATTTTCCTCTAATTACTGATTTGACTGCATCCCACAAATTTTAGTGTGTTGCATTCATTTTGTCATTATCTTTAAATTATTGATTGTTTCTATGATTTGGTATTTGACCCACTCATTCTTTAGGATGAGATCATTTGTCTTCTAATTAGTGTTTACTTTTATCCTTCCAAGGCCCTTCATTTGATGTATTTTTATTGTATTATAATCTGAAACTATTTAATATTTATGCTTTTCTGCCTTGGTTTGTGAGGTTCTTTTGACCTAATCTGTATTTAATTTTTAGTGAAGTTGCCATGTACATGTGAAAAAAAATGCAATGTTTTAATTTTTTTCAATCAATTTTCTCCATAGTTCTATCACATTTAACTTTAAAAAAATCTCGTCATTTTTTCTTATTTATTATATAGTTAAATTTCTCTAGTTCTGAGAGAGGTAATGTGAGGTACCCAATTTTGCTGTCTACTTCCTCTTTTAACTCATTTAACTTTTAAGGATTTGGATACTTTACCATTGGGCACATATATAATTAATAATTATACTACTTCATTGTCCATAGCAAGATGTAATTTCCATATTGCAATTAATTAAATTCGGTATTTTAGAGATAATCTTGATTATTTTTTCTTAACTATTTTAAGTTTGACTTTCTGGATTTTTATTTTTTTTTCCAAAGGATATAATTCCTATTGGGGATCTAAGTGCCACAGAAAGTAAAGTACTATCCCCAAAGTTAGGAAAACATGATTTAAAATATGGCCTCAGATATCACTAGCTGTGTGATCTGAGACATCATTGTTTTTTGCTCTATTTATTTACCTGTCTATCTAGCTCTGTCTGTCTAACTGTCTGTCTATGTATCTATATCTATTGATCTATCTACTGCTGAATAGGATTTGTTTATTATCTTGACCAAAGTTTGACAAAAAATGTTAAACTGAAGCAAATCTCCAAGCAAGATGACATTTATTAGTAGTGGCATGCTAATCTGGTAATAAAGGTTTCAGTGGTTTGCCTCCCTTTCTGCCAACAACTCTGAGCAAAAAGACAATTATTTTTAAGTGGGTTTTAATGAGGAGTGTACAACTAAGAACAGAATAGGGTAAATGACATCATGGAATTAAAGACAATATGATTGATTAGAAGTTTGTTATTGGGGGATAGAAACAACCTTCCTTCTCTTATGAGAGTAAGGCATACTCTGTTTAAGTCCAGATGCAAGATCGTGGCCCGTAATTTTGGACAGCAAACCTGACATACTCGAAGGATTGCTGAAATAAATATATCGGGCTTAATTTCAGCTGTGTTTACACATATTCCCCAAGGTTAGTAAAATTCCTTGAGGCAAAAATATATCGGTGATTAGCAGGAGGTCTGGATTTCCAAAATTAACCCATTTTAGGCCAGCTGAATTCTGAACAAAGTTCAGAGACAAATAATCATGACTTAAGCAGTTATAGGACAAAGGCTATTCATTGTAAATGGAATCAATCAGAAAATGAGAAAGAATCATTCTTAATCTTCTCAACTGAATTGGGCCAAAGGAAGTAAAAGGTCACAATAAAAGCAAAAAGGAGAAAAGAAGTCATCACAATGAAATCTCACAGACCAGCTGTTAAGGAGAATGAAAACAAAGTAATCATTGAATTTCAAGGCAAACGATAACCTATGGTCAGGAGCACTGTTATTCATCACATATGAATAATATTATCTAGAAATTCACCCTAGTTAAAACTGTAATTTACAGCTATGATTTTACCTCAAGCGCACATGTATACAAAGACTAATGCTACAAAAGAAAAAAAAACTTTAAGTATAATAGCATAATAATGAACAGTTGCTATTTTTATTGTTTGTATTTAAATTCCTATCATGGACAAGAAAAATTCTGAGATACTGCATGATCCTAGAGGAATAACTGATTGGAATGGTTGGAAACTGAAGAAAAATAGATTTCAGGTAAACATATCCTAATTACATTAACTCAAATACATGGGCCATTTTTGGAGGGAGTAGCTTTATCATTGGAAATCCTCAAAGAGAGACTGGTTGAACACTTGCCCGTTATGATGTAATCGGATTTGTTCCTCAGTTTTGTATGAGATTTAATGACTGCTCAGGACTCCCTGTTCTGACTCTGAAATTTTGTAATTTAATTTTCGTGTTGGTCATTTATGTTTAGCTGTTAGACTTACTGAAAACTAAATGTAGCTATTTTTCTCCATTATAATCACCTTGAATACATCCTTTTGGAATGAAGGTAATTGGATTGTCTAGAAGACTATACCAATGGAATACAAGGCATTGGGGGGTCCTGTGAAGTTAGTAAGACTTTGAAACAGCTTTTATCCCATACAGGAATAGAATATTCTGCCAATTAATTTTAGCCTACCTAAATCAGAGAAGCTCAGCATCAGGGCATTGCAAGATGAATGTGCCTATTATATCAATAATGCAAAAATACAATGATAAAGAGGTCATGATGGATACTAGGGAAGAGAGTTCTCACCCAAAGAATTCACAAAACCTGGAAGTATAATTAGGAAATTTCTGTTCATATATTTGTATGAAATGTTCTTTCATGTAGACAGGTTTAGATTTAGAATGTAAAAATATGTTTCTCTTTATTTAAGGATTTGTTGTTCAAAGTGGGAGAAATATTTTAATTTCAAGAAGGTAAAGACATGTTTTAGTTATTAGACACAACAAAACCCCATGGAGTAGTGGACTTGCAAACAGAAAGGCCCAGTTTGAAGTTTTCTGAATTACTAGCTTCAGAACCACGTGAAAGTAAATTAACCATTTCAATCCTCCAATTCCTCATCTGAAAAATGTGGGCAATGGTGGGTCCTTGTGGTCCTTCTTCCTCAAAGAGGAACAAGATGATATCACTCTGCTAAAGTCAAGTTACAGTGTGTCCAACTGTGACTGATCATATCCACACAAGCTTGGAATGCTCTACCCCAGGTTGGACACAGTTAGGCCGTGTGAACATTTCAGATAGATACTTTAAATCTGCACATCCTGTGTTTTCTTCAAGCTGATTCATTTCTGCTTTTCTTATGAAGCACAGCACCTTCTCTGATGTGGCCATCCCATGAGTGGTCCTGTGCCAATGTCTCCCATGTCACTCAGTTGATTCCAAAGTTCTTAAGAGAAACCTTGAGAATGTACTTGTATCATTTTTTTCTGATCACCACGTGGGCCTTTGCATTCTGTGAGTTCTTTATACAATAGTCATTTTGCCAAGCATGTTTGGCATTTGAATAACATGACCAGCCCATCAGAGTTGTGTTCTGTGAAGGAGAGTTTGAATGTTTCACAGTTTGGTTGGAATAAGGACCTCAGTGTCTCTACCTTATCCTGCCTAAGTTTTGTGAGGATCATTTAAGTAACAGATAGCAAAGTGGCAGATCAGATCAAATGTTGGACTTGGGAATTAAAATTCTTGACTTGAATTAAAATTCTGCCTTAAATGTTTACAACAGTGAGACTAGACGCAAGTCACAATGATTCTCTTACTATTTCTCTAGCTTTAAAATGGAGAAAATAAAAACAGCCCCTCTTTGAAAAGGGTGTTGTGGTAGTCAATTGAATAAGCATAAGAAGAGCCTTTTGCAAAGCTCAATATGCTTAATGAAGGGTAGCTTTTGTTTTCCTTATATTTGAAAAGTATTGCTATACTATGTTGTAATTGTGAAGCATGGTCCACAGGATGGGGCTCGGTATAAACAACTGACCTCTGAGCAAGGAGGACCTGGGTCCAAGTCCTGCCTCTGGCATATATTGGCTCTATGGTCTGGGGAGTCTCTTTATCTCCTCAGTGCTCCAAGGCCATGATCAATGCTGGTAATCTGGACTAGGAGAGAGGTTTTCCTTACCTTGAAAGTCCTGTGCAAATGAAATCAAAGAAAAGTGACATGAAAATATGGATAATGTTCACAGCAACAAAATGAAATGAACATCTACATGGCAAAATGGATAAAGTGCTAGAACAAGAGTGAGGAAGATGTGAGTTCAAATCCTGACACACCATTTCTAGCTTTTCTGTCTTAGCCCCAGTTTCCTTGTCTGTGAAATAAAGATAGTAAGAGCAGCTACCTCCAAGGGTTATTATAAGGTTCAAATGAAATATCATATGCAAATTTTAAAATGGTATTATTATTATTATTAGCAGTAGTAGTAGTGGTGGTGGTGGTGGTGGTGGTGGTAGTGGTGGTTGTTAGGGGTGTAAGCTCAGTTTCATGAGGACAGTCTCGGGCAGGTAAAAGACCTGCCCGAGACTGTCCTCATGGAGTCCTCACTTTTACCTGCCCAAGACTGTCCTCATGAAACTGAGCTTACACTCCTAACAGGTGGTAGTTGTAGAAATAATAGAAGTAGCAGTAGAACAGGAGTAGAAGTAATAGCAGTAGTAGTATTTCAGAGCATAAGAAGACATCCTGTAAAGGACACTATTTTCTTCAGAAATCTACTTGATGAAGTAATAATAATATGAAGT
Organism: Notamacropus eugenii; assembly: GCF_028372415.1. NCBI lineage: Eukaryota > Metazoa > Chordata > Mammalia > Diprotodontia > Macropodidae > Notamacropus > Notamacropus eugenii. The sequence goes on from NC_092873.1 coordinate 533,127,251, forward strand.
TTATAGGGGATTGAGTATGAAAAGCTTTTTATGGGACATCAAATCCATGAAAGGAAGCTATTCCCAGCACTGCTTATCATCTTTAACTTTTAAATAGATTCTTTTGAATGAACTATCATAGAAGATTTGAAAAAAAAAAAAGAAAAGCCAGCACATGAACAGATATTAGAAAATATGAATTCCAAAGTACAGTATACTCTTTAATTCATAAGTTACTCTTGCTAATGTTTGCTCATCAGCAACTTGGTGTTCAGTGAACAGCTGTATCAATGCATATTAACATTCTGAGCCCAAGACTGTTCCCCCTACGCATGATATCATGGATGGAAACAATATATGATGATCCAAATGAGGCAGTTAATGCGAAGCAGCAAAGACCCACTTAGGAGAAGTGTTTTAATTAAATGTCATTTAATTATTATAATTAGATTCTAAATGATTTTATTGGAAAGAAATCACAGTGAATTCAGTTACTTTTGGTCAATGTATTAAACAATCAAAAAAAGTTAGCCGAGAAGAGAAAGAGAGCTTGGTTCAAAGCTTTTTACATAATCAGTTTTTTTTTTCTTCAATTATCAGAAAATGTCTTAAAAATTTTTTTATTTATCATGGTATCATCTCTTTATTTTCTGAAATACACATGTATATGATTTGAGTGTGAGAGAAAGAAAGTGTACGAGAAAGGTCTACACATAAATATGCCCACATATTTCTGAATAATAACTCTATGAGCTATAATTATGTACATTAATAAAATATAAAATGGTTTTCATTGCAATAGCTCTCTTTCTCCCAAAGCTGACATCTGATGGAAGTACTCTACCAAAAACAAAATGGTTACCTAGTTTAGGTAACTCAGGAAACATAGGTCTTAGGACCACTTATCAAATAATTTTTACCAGCTAGTGGAAATGTGTCAGGCACATCTCAATATTAATGGTCTGAGAGTTCTAAAAATGTTGCTACCTTGGAAAAATCAAGATGTATAATTTATATGAGCAATTTCTGGAACCTGCTTTACTCAACCAACTTACAAACTACTGATATTCATGAGAAGGATTGTTCATTCCTGAGAGAGAGAGAGACTTGGTGAGCAATCAATGGAAAAGGGAAGGAAATCAGAGAGGTAGAAAGCATATCAAGAAATCCAGAGTAAAAGATGATGAATTGAAATGCAAGAATTCCATAACAATGCATGAATAAACATTCAGGACATTTTGAAAAGTTAATATGTTTTATAATTGTATATGTAATATATTTACAATTACATATAAATATATTTAATATTTAATTATAGAGATATATCTAATCAAGCTATGGAATATATTTTGATGCAAGACTTTCAATCTTGTAGAACAATGTTTCCTTTTTTGATCCTTTTATAAATCCAGAATTCCATCCCTGGAGGGACTCCTCATACAACCCAATAAAACAGCTAGCAAAGCCAAAATGCCCCATGAGAGTTATTGTTCATGTGTTTTTCTCCTTTCACCATTTAAAAACTATCACTGCATTCAAGGACTTCCTCTAAGCAATTTCATATTTTGTGGACAAACGTTTACTGTCTATTATATTTGCCTCATTCTTGCTATTTGGAAGTTGCCCTCCATCTATTTTGTGAGCATGTGTGTTTCTTTATTTTTGAGCTACTCACACAAAAGTAAGTTTTGGGAATCTGTTGTAGTTTACCTGCATCTATGTTAAGTCTGACATGTACCTGAATTTCAATTCCCTCCATAACATACTTCCAAATTGGTTCTCTAGCCTTTTAATTGTATTTTTATTTTAATTTTTAGTTCCAAATTCTCTCCCTCCCTTTACCCATCTCCCACCCATTGAGAAGGCAAAAACAAGACATCCATTATACTTGTGAAGTCAGGTAAAACATATTTCCATATTAGCCATGTTGTAACAAAAAGGAAAAGAAAAATAAAGTGAAAAAAATATGTGCTTCAATCTGCGTTCAGCTTTTATCAGTTCTTTTTGTGGAGGTGGAGAAAATGTTTTGTCTTGAGTCCTTTGGAATTGCCACCTTCTGACTGTTTTTAGAAACCCTCCTGTGATAGAGTGAAGGATGATGCTGTCTCCTAGAAAGCCCTTCCCATTTTAGGATGGTTCAAATGGAAATCTCCTGTTCTTCATTGTTTATTCGATATTCACTTTTCCACCTTCTGAGGCTAAGTAGTATAATTGCAATTCCTCTTGACAGTGTGAAAATGTGAAGACAGCTCTGATCATTAATCCGTTAATTATTCTGTTAGTTAAGCTTCAGCAACTAGCTAAGTAGTACAGTGGATAGAGTGCTGAATATGGAGTCAGGGTCACACGACTTCCAATCTCTCTTCTGACTCCTTGGAGCTGTGTAACCTTGGGAAAGCCATTCGTCCTCTTTCAAACTCAGTTTATTCCTTTGTAAAATGGGGATAATTACAGAATCTGCTTCACAAATGAGTGCACCAAAGGCAATAATATATAGAAAGTGTTTCATAATCTTAAAGTGTTATAGAAATACTAAGATGATGATAAAGATGATGATTATCATGGTGGTAGTGGTGGTGGTGATCGTGATCACCAATTTCTTTTTAAAAAAATATTGTGCTCAGAAATGAGAATTGTATTTAAATTCATATAAGGACAGAGAATAGCAGATGGTCACCTATTTATTTCTGAACATTTTGCCTCACAATACATCCCAATATCAACATTTTTTGGTGGCCTTATCACACTGTTGCCTTATATTAAGTTTGTGGTTCACTAATATCACTTTTCTAAATAACCTTTTGGTTAAGCATACATGCCCCTCATGCCCAAAAAAGTCTTGTATATATGAAGTTGCTTTATTTTCTTTCTACATGTAAGCATTCACATTTACTTTCAGAATTCCCTGAAATAAAAATTTCATCAATGAAAGTATTCTACTGGAAGAGATCATAACTCATCCACGCCTTTTCATTCTATGTGACTCCCACTTATGTCTCCTTTATTGCTGCTTCACAGTGGATTCAATACCTGTATCTACTATGCTCCACAACTTTCTGTCAGTCCATTGAAGCTTTGGAGTGCATTGCTTTCATGCACCTAATGTCTCTTTACTTCTATTTTAATGATCCTCAAAATTCCCTTGGTAACAAAAAGCTCATCTTATTAATACCAATGTTTTATCAGAGATTTTGTATAACTGCAAGAAATGCAAAACCGTTGTCTCTGAAAAACTGAAAAGGGATATCAAATACTGGACAAAGAAGGGGCAAGTGGTGGATCCATAAAAGCAATGAGAGATTTTGAAAAAGAACAGAATGAAAATATGTCTTCAGGGAAACTTACTATAGGATAAGGAATCACAGGTAGAAAGATAAGCACTTCACTTATATGTTTATAATGCCAGGAGAAAGTAAGAAAGGCTTCTAGCGCATTGCTTGGCATCATATATATATATATATATATATATATATATATATATATATATATATATATATATATATATATATATATATATATATATATATATATATATATAAGTTATAGAAAAGCATAGTCAGTGGGTCAGTTGAATAGGTAGAAGATCTGGGGTAGTAATAAGTATGAATGGAAGAAATATCAAGATGGATTAGATCACAGTAACATTTAAACATTTAATTGCACATTTATCTAAATGTTGATTTTGGGTAACTGGGTGGTGCAGTGAATAGACTGCTGAGCCTACAGTCAGGAAGACCTGGGTTCAAATGCAGTCTCAGGAAAGTCACTTAACCCTTTGTACCTCAATTTTCTCATCTACAAAATGAGCTGGAGAAAGAAATGGCAAACTACTTTAACTTCTTTGCCCAGAAAACCCCAAATGGGATCATGAAGATTTGGGCAAACTGAAAAATTGCTAAATAATACTTCTTTTATTTTTATGTATATTTTCTTCCTTTGTTAAATTCAAGGAACAATTCATTGTTTACTCAAAGTATTTAGTAAATATACATGTACTAACATAACATTTTAATAACTATCATTGAGGTGTTCCTGATAGTCTAAATAACAGTTATGGTTCTTCTATTTGATTTTTCCTGTGTGTGTTGTTAGGTCAAACTTTTGAAATGTCATGGCTCTCACAATGAACATTGTGTAATATGCAGTGAACTTGATCTTTTAGTACATTATTCACAAAGGAACACATTTGGAAGTTCTCACTAGATATATGAAATTATCTTTCTTTTGGATTCAGTATTGAATATCCTGAAAAGAGTGAAAAGTACTTGCGATAAATATATATCACCGTCTTCTTCTCCTTTTTTGATGTCAATCATCTGAGCATCCTCAAACAGTTATCTTCATTGTATGTCTTTCAAGTAATTTAATGTGAGTTTAACAGATGCATGAGAGACATATTACTATAAGAGAGATTTAAGTGGATGTTCCTCTTCTAACTACATTAAAAAATTAGCCAACAGATAATACGTAAAATATGACTTTATATTCTTTATATCTGTTTAGGAAACTATTTGTGAAAGCTGTACATCACCTATATAACCAATCAATCAGTAATTATTTATGAAGCCCCTAACAAGTTCCAGGCACTATGCTAAGCACTACAGATAGAAAGAGGTCAAAACACAGTCTGTACCCTCAATTCAATAAACATTTATTAAATGCCCATTGTTTTCTATTCACTGTTCTAAGCTAAAGAAAAGGATTTAAAAGGGGGGGGGAGAGTGTAGTTTGTTCTACAATCTAATTGGCAAGATAATATGCAACACACATGCACACACACACACACTATATGCAGGATAAATGGAAAGTAGTTAACAGAGGAAAGTCACTGGAATTAAGAGGGGTTAAAGAAGACTTTTTGTAGATGGTAGGGTTTTAGTTGAAAACTAAAGAAAGTCAGGGAGGTCAGTAGTTTAGAATGGAGAAGAGAAAACATAGCCTTGGGGATAATAAGAGAAAAAATTCCAAGCCAAGACATGGAGAGTCTTGTTTGTGAACACACAGGAAGCCAATTTCATTGAATTGAAGAATGAATGTTGAGGAGTGAGGTATGAGAACAGCAGAACACTAGGACAGGGCTACAAGAGAAAGGACTTTGGCTTCCTTAGTGACTGAATGAAGAATATATTGGAATGGAGAGAATCAAGGCAGACAGACCCATGAGAAGGCTATGTCATCAAGGTCTGTATCAGTCATGCCACAGTCAGACAAGGGAAGGGGGGATATTCAGGAGATGTTGAAAAGGTGGAATGAATAGGTATTGGCAACAGCTTGTATATGGGAAGTGTGAGAGACTGAAGAACCCAGTATGATTCTTAGGTTGTGAGCCTGAGGAACAGGGAGGATAACATTGCCCTCAAGGTAGGTGGGGGTAGGGGTTAGGAGAACCATAATGAGTTCTGCTTCAGATATATTGAGGTTAATATGTCTACTAGACATCCAATTCATTGGAAATGAGTTAGAGATTCAAAATTGGAATTCGATAGATAGACTGGGTAGCAGAAAGGGTAGACTTGAGAGTCATCAGTATATAGATGCAATTAAATCCATGGGAGGTGAAAAGACCACTGAGTGAGGTAATATAGAAATAAGAGGAGAGAGTCCAGGATTGAACCCTGAGGGTCACATAAGTTTAGAAGGCATGATCTGGAAGAGCATCTGAGAAATAAGAAAGAGGAGTAATCCAACAGGTAGGAGAAAAATGCAGAGTGAGTGGTGTTCCAAGTAGTAAGAGAGAATATTGAAGAGAAAGTGATCAACAATGTCAAAGGCTTTAGAGAGGTCATGGAGAATAAGAATAGAAGTAAAAGACCATTGGATTTGCCAAGGAAGAGCTCATAAATAACTTTGGAGAGAGCAGTTTCAGTCAAAGAAGGTTGGAAGATAAATTATAAAGGGCCAAGAAGAGAGTGAGAAGAGAAAAAGTGGAGGCACCTATTGTAACCTTTGTAAGTAGTTTAGGCAAAAAAAAAAAAAGTAGAAGAGAAATAGTAAAATAGCAGGAATGAAAATACTAAGTGAGGGTTTTTCGAGACATGGACATATTTATAGGCCATAGTAAATGAGCACACAGAGAAGGAGAGATTAAAAATAAGTAAAAAAGTTGGGATAACAGATGGGGGGGCAATCTGTTGGAGGAGACAGGATGGAATGGCATCACTTCAACAAGTACAGACATTAGCCTTAGAAAGGAGTAAGGCTGTCTCATAAAGGGAGATAGGAGTGAAGGAGAAGAGAGGGGTGGAAGGCATTAGAGTGATAGGAGATGAGGAAAAAGGAAGAAGAGGGAACTCATGGTGAATGGTCTCATTTTTCTCTGTAAAATATGAGATAAGGTTCTTGTAAATTCAGAAATGAGTCTCTCAATGAGTAGGCAGACTATTGTTAAGGGGTGAGATAAGGAACTTGGAACTGCATTTCTAGATATTTATATCAATTGCTTTTTGTTGTAATATAGGGTGATTATCCCCAATCATTTGGAATTAAATTCTTTCATATATTTTATAATTGCTCAATGCCCTCAAGATGTCATATTCTAGCAAAGCTTCATGAAATTGTTTGTACTTAGATGAGTCCAGCTGTTGTTTATACTATTATTTTCTATGTTATTGATATTTCCTCATCAAACAAATTAAGATGGTAATTTGATTGTGAAAATACGGTGGCACATTTGCCAGTGAAGGACAGCTGAGTTTGTTATCCTGGTCTTCACAGATATTTTCATTTTCAAATATTCATTGCCCTCGTTTGCTATTTTATTATAAAAATAAAATAAGTGCTGGATAATATGGCATAGTTAACTTGACATGCATACCTGTTTCTTATTCAATTTTGTTTAGCACCATTTTCTATTTAAATATTCTTGAATAATGACTTCGCCACTCATGCCACTTGTTTACTATCTCAGTGTTGTTTCAGTGACAAACCACAACAACATTTTTCCAAGTCCCTAATAAAATGTTTTATGTGTGGAAAAATTAGCAAAGAACTAAAAACATACTGGATGACAAATTACAAGGGAATGATTTAATAAATTGTGGAATATTAATGCAATGGAATAGCACTTATGATGAATGTAGAGAAACATGGAAAGGCTCGTATGAACAGATCTGAAATCAAGTAAGCAGAGTTAGAACAGTACACATAACAAAAATACTGCACACAGTAATTATAATGTAAATTATAAAACTAAATATTGTGAAATTATGAGGACCAAACTTCACCTGAAATAAGATAAGCTATCTATTCCCACTATGATGTTGCACAAGTGTTGTATGAGTATGGAACATTGCATGCAAGTTTTTTTTTTTCAGTTTGCTGATTTTTTTAATGACTTTTTCTCCATTTTTCTCTTTTAAAATTTGTGTGTATGTGTGTGTGTGTGTGTGTGTGTGTGTGCGTGTGTGTGTGTGTGTGTGTGTGTGAGGGATGATTCCCTGAGACGGTTAGGGAGAGGGATTAATGGACTAACGTAGTCGATGTATAAATAGAAAAGATCATTTAAAAAAATGTGGAAAAATACATGATCTAAACTACTAGCATAGAGAACAGCTTTAATTTCATTGAGCCATAAATGACTATTTCTTGGCTTCAGCTATTTAAAAAAAATTCCAAATCTACAGAAATGTTATATTGTTCAGCCAGCATATCTTTATTTCATCCACAAGGATGACCCAAAGGAATTTCTAATCTGTCTTACTGAAACTTAGATAACCAAAACTGTATTATTCACCTATTCCTAGGAATTATTTTGAAAAAAGTTAATTTACCAAGATTCTTAATTTTTATTCCGTTTTATCATTCACTCATTTTATTGAAAGCAGTCCCCTGCAGATATTCCAACACCTTCCTGCACCAGAGTGTTCATAGCTTCACAATGGCCAAACAAAAACAAAACATGAATACAACAGAACTGGCTAAGCAAAAACCCATATTTCAATAGTTCAGTTTTTACGTTTTAAAATTAGTAATTGTAAATAACAGAAAAAATAGTATGCTGTTTAATGTTGCTAGTATGGGGGCATGATTATTCAGTAAACAATATTTCCCTAAATTGTGTTGCCATTTAATATTATTATTATTTTCCACTGTGGTAGTCATTGATTATCTTATTCTGGTTCTTATTTCTGCACTATGTACATCATTCATATTGTCTATTTCTCCCCATGTTACTTTGAATTTCTAATTTTAATTTGTTTAATAAAATGAAATATTTGCATTCATAAATCATGGCTATTGTTTTTCTCACAGTCATTTATTCCGTAATCAATTGACACAAAAATTTATTTCATTAATTATTATTATAGGAAATAATTTTATTATTTTTATAATTTTAAATAAAATATTAATGATCAATATATAATTAATACTATTAAAATAATTATAGAATATATGAAGCAATATAATTAATAGCAACAATATTTGTAATAAAATAACAAACATTTAAATTAAATAAATTATTAAAATAATTGCAATTTTTACAATTTCATTGTAGTGAATAACCCTTTTATTTGTGTATGTATATACATACATATATGTATATGTATGTGTATATATATAATTCTTACAGTCATTGATATCCTCAGAATCTATACCTTGCATTTGAATCTTGAGATTAAATAAAAAGAATGGATAATCTAACATTATCTTTTATTTTATTCCCAGAGTAGTTCTACTAATTCTCAGGTGTGCTAGTGATGATGTAATTCATCTGTCTTCCTATGGCACTTCCAGGTTTTAATATCATTATTGTTTAACATCTTGCTTAATTTTAGGGATATGAAGTAATACTCCTTAATAATTTAAAGTATCTTTGGTAGTAATATTTTTCAACGTTTTTTCTGATGTTTGTAGTTTGCTTTACAAATTTTGAAAAAAATCAAGTCTTTAAACTGTGTCTATTAGTGGATCGTTCTTAATTTTATAAATTTTGCTCAATTTGCTATAGTTTTGGATATCTGAATATTGTCATAATTTATTGAAGTAATTTTTATAATTGCTACTTTTCTTCTAATTTTAAGCCAATTTTATTTAATTAGCATGATAGTTTCTTTTGTAAAAAAAATATATGTATACATATATAAAGAATTTATTTCATCTTTCATAGTATTTTCTATCCTCTGGTTACAGATTCTGTTCATATTGATAGCACACACATATTGATATATGCACACATGTGCATGTATATGTATATATGCACACATGTATATATGTATGTATACTCATCTATATACATACATGTATATGTGTGTGTTTATACATATATTTTTCAATTCTAATTACTATTATGAGCTTGAACATATTTAATAATTTATCATTTTTCAACATATACATACACATATTTTAAATATAGTGTTAAGGGTGATCTAAAACCATTTCCTACAATGCTGTTTTATTATGTTCCCATAAGTTATTTAAAAATAAAGCTTACCTTTCATAGGTCACTGTTGTCTTAGGTTAATTGATCTCTGGATTATAATAAATGCTTATTTTTTATCTTATGTAATGCAGTTGATAATTTACTTTTCTGTTTTTTAATTCAATGGTAGAAAGATTTTGTAATTATCCTCTTTTAGTATAATTTGAAGTGTAATACTATTTAGCACCCTATTTGATATCTGAAAAAAACTTCCCCTTGATATTTCTCATTTTTTTTTTGCCAGATGAGTTTTGTTATTTTTTTAAAATTCTGTAAAGTATCCAAGTGGTAATTTTATTATTAGAGAATGAGAATTTTATCAACATTTAGGTGACATTGTTATTCTTAACTTATTGGCATGGTCCAGGCATAAATGTTGATTACGTCATGATTTGTGTCTTTGAAAATAATTTTCTGTTTTTTTCTCTTAGTTGTCTTACTCACTGGAATTCAAGAACATTTTTGTGGTTGTTGTTATAGATTGTAAAACGATTTTTTCTTCATATTTCTTCCTTCAGGATTTCATTAGTATTAAGCAGAAGCAATATGTTTTGAGTTTATATTGTATCTGTGCTTTATTGAAGGAATTAAATGACTATAAATTCAGAGCATGCAACATGGAACACTTTGAAATCCTTATATCTCTCTATAAACTCTATTTAATGTAATAATGACTGTCATTATTATTCCTACATAACTTATCATTTCACACGCAAATAGGAATAATTTGACTTTCTTATGTTTACTCCTTTAAAGTTGTTTTTTAAAGCTGTTGATGCAGTTAACATTTTTAGGATTTTGTTAAATAATAGCTGAGCCAGCAGGTATTTTTGATTCATGTCTCATCATATTGACAAAGTTTTCATTGTTATTACATTATAGCTTTTGAGTTTAGGTTAAAGTTTTTCATTGTATTAAAATGTACATTTGTTACTATGCTTTCTGATTTTTTCAAATAAAAGCAAGATACATTTTGTAATTTTCTCTCTATCCAGTAAAATAACCATGTGATTTTAAAAATATCAGTTATGCCAATATTTTTCTGTTAAGCTGTTCTTATTTTCCTGGAATAAAATGATTTAATTACAAGGAATGCTCTAAAACATATGTTCTATTGCCTCTTTGCTAATAATTTTATTTGGTGCAGCTCTATTGAGCAATATTATTAATCTTCAGTTCCCTTTTGCTATTATGTCCATCCTTATATTAAGTATTTTCTTTGAAGGAGTATGGCAGTTATTCCCTTCACTTAAAATAATCGAATGCATACTGAAGCCAATAACAGAAATTACTGGTCACAGGCCTCATTTTAAGCTCAGATAGTGGAGATCTCAAGGACATTTCCTTTCAAAGTATTTTTTTCTTGGATCTCACAGGATGCTATTGAGTGGAAAGCAGACATGAACTAAAGGCTTGAAACAAACAGAAGAGACAAAACCAGTTGCTCCCTTTTCTCTGCTTTTCCCCTAACTCTAGCTTGGTGACTGCAGCCACTCAAAGATGTGTTTGTAAATAGAACTAGTTAGAGGATTTCTATATATGTTCCAAATTATTTTAGGCACTTCCATTAAAAGTTATCATGCTCTCCAAGACGCAGTTTCTCTAACTGTATGTTTGTCATTCAGTTGGTTGGTTCTATTTATTTTATTTTGTGTCAGTTCATAAATCTTCTAGCGCTTCTTGAAATTTTTAATATTAGTCATTTCTAATGAAACAACAATATTCCATTACATTCATCATCTCCACTATCTTAAAATATTTTGTCATTGTTTAGCATTTGCTTTTGAACTATTTATTTGTTACCACAAAAAGGGCTTTCATGGAACTTTCTATGCTTATGGAAATTGTTTTTCAAATTTATTTATTTATTTGTTTTCAATTTCCAACAATCACTTCCATAAATTTTAATTTTTTTCCCCTTCCCTCCCCAAGATGGCATGCAATCTTATATGGGTCCTACACATTCAGATTAATTAAACACATTTTCAGATTAAGCATGTTGCATAGAAGAACTAAAATGAATGGGAGAAAGCATGAGTAAAACTAAACCAAACCAAACATAAAACAAGAGAAAACAGTCTCCTTCATTCTGTGTTCTGATTCATAATTCTTTTTCTGGATATGGCTGACATTTATCATCATAAGTTTGTGAAAATTTTCTTTCTGTATTTGATATCTTTGGTTTCTATGTAGTAGATTTCTGAATCAAAGGATAGTTTGAAAAGAATATTTTACTCATTTTAAAATATCTTCAAAACACCTTCCCGGATCCTTGTACCAATTCATATCTGCACATACAATGAATTTTTGTGTCCCTTATTCTATTTTCATCCCAACATTGAAAATTCCCCAGTTTTTCATTTTTGGGGGAGTACATTTTTGTTAGAACTTCAGAATTTGGATCTGCATTTTTCTTATTAGTGATCAAAAAGAATCTCTTATATAGTTGTTAATAGTTGGAAATTTTTTGAGAAAGTTTTTACACATGCTTCGATTACTTTTCTATTAGGAAATAGATTTGTTCTCAAATTCATGTTAATTCCCTTGGTATCCTACAGAGACATTCCCCTTACCAATAAACAAAAATAAACAAAAAACTTGACACTTTCCATTGTTATTTTATTTGCACTGATTTTGTTTCAGCAAAAGCTCTTGAATTTCATGTAATGAAAGCTATATGTTGAAATGAGTTTTGACCTAAGAGAAAAAAAGCAACAACCATTCTCTTCTGACTTTTATGACCCTTGTACACATGGGAAAGGCATTCCAAGGAACCAGGAATCTTTCCTACTAGGTGATTCACTATGTGGCTTCTGAGGTCCTTTCCATTTATGCATTTATGATGCTATGATCCTATGACTTATATCCTTTGTTTTGTTAAGAAGTATCTACATATCTATCTGATCTTATTCTTCTATATATTTTTACACATTTATATTTATATACACACACGCACACACATGTATACATATATGTATATGAGTGTATATATATGTATACATATATGTCTATGTATGTGTATACATATGTGTATGTGTGTGCGTATGTATTTACCCTAACTTTAAATATTTGCATCACTTCTAATTGTTTCCTAAGCAATCTATGTCCAAGAGTTCACTTAGTGCTGCATTCTTGATTTCACATATATTTGATTATTCAGGGAGGACCAGGATCTTTGGTGTGATGACTGCCAAGCCCTTTTCAGGGCTCTTTCCACTTTTGGTGTCCACCTGTTCCACCTAACTCTCACTTGTGGCTCTAAGAAGCTGCAGTATGCACAGCAGGTACATTCCAGTAAACCGTTTTGGCAGATGGGCCAAACCAGGTTGAGGGTAACCAAGGGTTCTCAAACCCATTGATGAGTTACAGGGGTGTCTACCCCAAGCATGTAAAGACTTCCTCTGTTGGAATGGGCAGATGATAACAATTTGTTCTAACAGCCATGAAGGCAGATGAAGGAGACAATGTGGAGCACTTAGAGCTTGGTTAGATACCAAAGGCGCCAAGGTCATCCACTGCATCCTGAGCCATTGCCAGCCATCTTGACTCTGTCCTGCCACTGGACTATGATGAGTGTGGAGGACAGAGTGGGGCTGACAACATCATACAGCTCTGTCTCACTTAAATCCAATTTATGTGTGAATCAAAAGACATCATCCATACCATTTCACTATTATGCCTCATGCTTGAAAGTCCTGTGGCAACAGGCAAGTGATGAAACAGCAGATGTGGATACACTGTGAGTCATTGTCACAACCCTGCACACAGGCAGCCCAGGCCATAGGGTCATTTCTCACTGGAAGCAGCAGTGGGATTAGGCAGCCCCCTGGGTATCTGAGAAACCTTTTAAGGATCACACTGCTCACCTCTTGGTGTGAAGAAGAGGGCAAGAAAAGGTGCCCTAGGCAGAGCCAAGATGGCAGAGTAGAAAGATGCACATTCTAGCCCAGGTGACAGCAGCAGCAGCAGCAGCATGCCTCAGCAACTGTGGTGGTGTTGGCCACTTAAGGAATTGTTGAAGCCTCAGCTTAAGCTGCTGGGGGAACTGAGCAGCTGATCTGATCCTCAGCCACTAGCTAGACTGTGAATAAACGCCTCTCCCTTGATTGTGCCACCTTGGAAGAACCGAGAACTTACAGGTCGTCAGAGTATACCCTACTCTTGACAAAGGACCCAAACAACAGGTAACTGGTTGGGAAAATGCCCAAAAAAGGGAAAAAATAAGACTGTAGAAGGTTACTTTCTTGGTGAACAGGTATTCTCTCCCATCCTTTCAGATGGAGAAGAGCAACATTTACCATCGGGGAAGACATAAAAGACAACACTTTTGCATCAAAAACCTCCAAAACAAATATTCAATGGTCCCAGGCCATGGAAGAGCACAAAAAGGATTTTGAAAATCAAGTAAGAGAGGTAGGGGATAAATTGGGAAGAGAAATGAGAGCGATGCAAGAAAATAATGAAAAGCCAGTCAACAACTTGCTAAAAAAGCCAAAAAAAAAAAAATGCTGAAGAAAATAGCGCCTTTAAAAATAGGCTAACTCAATTGGCAAAAGAGGTCCAAAAAGGAAGTGAGAAGGCGGCTATAAAAAGCAGAATTAGTCAGATGGAAAAGGAGGTTCAAAAGCTCACTGAAGAAAACAGTTCTTTAAAAATTAGAATGGAACAGTTGGAAGCTAGTGACTTTATGAGAAACCAAAAAATTATAAAACAAATCCAAAAGAATGAAAAAATGGAAGATAATGTGAAATATCTCATTTGAAAAACAACTGACTTGGAAAATAGATCCAGGAGAGATAATTTAAAAATTATGGGAGTACCTGAAAGCCAAGATCAAAAACAGAGCCTAGACATCATCGTTCATGAAATTATCAAAGAAAACCAGCCTGATATTCTAGAACCACTGGGCAAAATAAATATTGAAAGAATACACCTCGTAAAAGAGATCCAAAAAGAAAAACTCCTAGGAATATTGTAGCCAAATCCCAAAGTTCCCAGGTCAAGGAGAAAATATTGCAAGCAGCTAAAAAAAAATAATTTGAGTATTGTGGAAAGACAATCAGGATAACACAAGATTTAGCAGCTTATACATTAAGGGATTAAAGGGCTTAGAATATGATATTCCAGAAGTCAAAAACTAGGCTTAAAACCAAGAATCACCCACCCATGAAAACTGAGTATAGTGCTTCAGGGGAAAAAATGGTCATTCAATGGAATGCAGAACTTTCAAACATTCTTGATGAAAAGATCACAGCTGAAAAGAAAATTTGACTTTCAAATACAGGAGTCAAGAGAAGCATGGAAAGGTAAACAGGGAAGAGAAATCACAAGGGACTTACTAGAGTTGAAATGTTTACATTTCTACATAGAAAGATAATATTTGTAACTCTTTAAACTTTTCTCAATATCTGAGTAGTTGAAGGGATTATACACACACACATACATACATACACACACAGACACACACACATAGACACACACACACACACACACACATATATGGGGAGAGAGAGACAGAGAGAGAGAGCAACAGAGAGCACAGGATGAGTTGAAAAGGAAGGGATCATATCTAAAAAACATAAAATTAAGGGATGAGAGAGGAATATATTGAGATGAAAAAGGGAGAAATGGAATGGGCAAATTATCTCTCATAAAGGAGGCAAGAAAAAGCTTTTCCAGTGGAGGGGAAAAAGAGGGAGATAAGAGGGAAAAGATGAAATTTACTCTCCTCACATTTGGCTCAAGGAAGTAATAACATGCACACTCAATTTGGTGTGAAAATCTATCTTTCACTAAACGAAAGTAGGGGAGAAGGGGATAAGCAGGTTGGGGGTGACGATGGAAGGGCAGACAAATGACAGGAGGGAGCTAATTGAAGTAAACACTCTTGGGGAGGGACAAGGTCAAAAGAGAGAATAGAAGAAATGTGGGGCAGGATAAGATGGAGGAAAATATAGTCTTACAAAACAAGACTATTATGGAAGTCATTTGCAAAACTATATATGTATAGCCTATATTGAATTTCTTGCCCTCTCAGTGGGAATGGGTGGGGAGGGAGGAAGGAAGAAAAGTTGGAACTCACAGTTTTAGGAACAAATGTTGAGAATTGTTTTTGTGTACAACTGGGAAATAAGAAATACAGGTAATGGGATATAGAAATTTATCTTGCCCTACAGGACAAGAGAGAAGTTGGGGTAAGGGAAGGGAGGGGTGTTAGAAGGGAGGTTATATTGGTGGAAGGGACAATAAGAATGCAAGACGTTTTGGGTGAGGGGAGGGGAGAGATGGGGAGAAAATTTGGAACCCAAAATTTTGTGGAAATGAATGTTGCAAACTTAAAAAAAAAGAAAAGAAAAGGCTCCCTAAACATTGACTGTTTACCCAACCCTGGCCTGATTACCGCAGCAGACAGGGAATACCACTATGAGGTTGAAACTCAAAAAAATGTACAGAATGTGTGAAAGCATCTGCAAAGATGATTCCACTCACCATCAGCACACGGAACGTGCACACACTAATGGACAACACAAAATCTAGTAGACTTGAAAGAAGAACTGTTCTTGTAAGAGAACTCAACAGGTATCACATCCAAATAGCAGCCCTGAGTGAAACAACATTGGCAAATGAAGGCCAGCTTACTGAAGCTAGAGTTGGATACACCTTTTTCTGGAGTGGACACAGTGAAAGGGAGCACTGTGAAGCTGGCATGAGTTTTGCAATCAAAACCAATCTAATCAACAAGCTGGTATGCCTGCCAAAAGGAGTGAATGACAGACTCTTGACAATGCGATTGCCACTTGCAGGAAAATGCCATGCCATAATCATCAGTGCCTACGCTCCCACCATGAACAATCCCTGATGAAGCCACATTCGTTCTCAGGTGTATGACTATCTCCCAGATGAAGGATCAGCCTATTAAAGAGGACTCTTGCAAGAATTTTGCCAACAGTGACTAAGAGAAAGAACCCCCTGTGATTGTCGTAGGACATTCTATTCCTTTTACCTTATAGAGATGGACAGTGGAGGCATCCTTGAAGGCGTGGGGGATAACCTCTTCTTATGATATAACCTGAAAAATTTCAGTCAGCCTTTGTATGAGGAGTGGTCTCCCTATCTTGTAAATCTCAGCTGGAATAGTATCAACACCAAGTGCTTTGCCACATGAAAGGAGCATAATGGCACTGCAAACCTCTTCTTTAGTTGTACGTTCAGCTAAGGAGGAATTGATTTCAACCTGAGGTTAATGGTCAATGGTCTCATCATTGATTGATGATGGTCTGTTGAGAACACTTTGTAAGTGTTCAGCTCTTCTTTCTAGGATCATGTCATTATCACTAATCAACATGACTCTATCAGCACTGAGTAGTTGTGATGCATCATAGGTTTTTGGTCCATAAATAGCTTTCAGGGAATCATAAAAGCGCTTTGAATTCTTACTATCAGCATAAAACTGATTTTCATCTGCCTTCTTACTGAGTCAGGAATGCTGTATCTCTCTAAGGTGTGTTTGTACTTTGCTTTTGATGGAATCAAATGCAACCTCCTTAGAGGTGGATGGACTATCCTGCTGGTAAATCCTATGGAGTTCTCATTTTTCACTTAGCAGCTTCTGAATTTCCCCATCATTTTCATCAAACTAGTCTTAGTGCTTGCAAGTGTTCTGACTCAGATGAGCAAATGAAGTGCTGTACATCAAATATTTGAAAACTGCCCACTCCTTTTCTGCTCTACTGTTGCCACCTGTGTGTTGGCTCAACTTTCCCTCCAAGTCAGCAACAAACTGTTCATGCTTAGAGAAGAACTCTAATTTGTTGACATTAATTCTTCTGGTAGTCATTTTGTCTTGGGGGGCAGCATTTTTGATGAATGCAAATATTTAGTTGGAAAGGACAAGTCTATGATCAGTCCAGCACTCTGCACCACACATTGCTTTTGCCACATCTTGCCTGTCTCTTCTCCTTACAATCACATAGTCTATTAGATGCCAATATTTGCTGCAAGGGTGCATCCATGGAGTTTTATGACATTTAGGTAAGCGGAAGACAGTGTTGGTGATGAGAAAGTCATGTGATGCACAAGTCTTCAGCCATAAATGACCATTGCTGTTGCTGTTTCCAACTCCACTCCTCCCTAGGACTCCCTGCCAAGTCTGGTAGTCTGCGCCTATTCTGCCATTGAAGTCGCCCAGAATTATAAGGTTCTCCTGTTTTGGCACATTGACCATAATGGTATGACTTCAGAAAGGGCCGAGGAACAGTCGATAAGTTGTTTGCCACTTTCAAGGAGAAGTGCCAGGAGCAGAACAGAGGTCTGTACAAAATGTTTGTAGATCTGACCAAGGTCTTTGACACTGTTAGTCATGAGGGTTTATGAAAATTATGTCAAAATTTGGTTTCCTGCAGAAGTTCATCAATATTGTATGTCAATTTCATGATGGCATGTTTGCCCAGGTTCTGGATAATTGACAATGCTCTTGTGCCTTCCCAGTCACCAACAGAGTGAAACAAGGCTGTGTGCTTGCTCCCATACTTTTTAGCATGATATTTTCAGCCATGTTGACAAATGCTTTCAATGAGGATGAACATGGCATCAAGATCAACTACCAAACTGATGTCAGCTTCTTCAATTTGAAAAGGCTACAAGTCAAGACCAAAGTCGAGGGAGTGTTGGTGCAGGATTTTCTGTTTGCAGATGATTTCACACTCAATGCAGCCTCTGAAGTTGAGATGCCACAAAGTATGGATCAATTCTCTGTTGCCTGTGCTAATTTTGGCCTAATAATTAACACCAAGAAAACAAACATGCTGTATTAGCCAGCACTATACCATCTATATGTAGAACCATCAGTTACAACAAATGGAGAAGTTTTGAATACTGTGGATAAGTTCACTTTCCTTGGTAGTGTACTTTCCAGAGATGCACACATTGAGAATGAGGTTGATGCATGCATTGCTAGAGCTAGCTCAGTGTTTGGGAGACTCCAAAGAAAAGTTTGGGAGAGAAGAGGTATTAGACCGATTATCAAACTGAAGGTCTACAGAGTCATTGTGCTGACCTCATTGTTCTATACTTGTGAAATATGGACAGTCTACCAGCACCATGCCAGGAAACTGAATCATTTCCATTTGAACTATTTTAGGAAGATTCTGAGGATCACCTGGCAGGATAAGGTACGAGACAAGGAAATCCTTGTTTGAACTGAACTGCCAAGTATTCAAACTGTGCTTCAGAGAGTGCAACTCCGATGGGCTGCCTATGTTGTTCAAATGCAAAATGTACACTTGCCAAAAACACTATTTTATGGAGAACTCACATGGGACAGGTGATCACATGGTGGCCAGAAGAAGCGATACAAGTACACTCTCAAGGTCTGTCCCAAGAACTTTGTATTTGACTGTGCAACTTGGAAGACATGGGCACAAGACTGCTCAGCATGGCATGCCCACATCAGAAAGGATGCTGTGCTCTTTGAGCAAAGTAGAATTGAGACAGCATGAAATAAATACAAAATGTGCAAATTTGGGATATCCACTCCAAATATTCAAATGGACTGTCTGTGCCCAACCTGTGGTAGAGCATTCTGGGTTAGATTTGGCATGATCAATCACAATCGGACACATTGAAATTTCATTTTGTCATGGGGATGTCATTTTGGTCCTCTTCAAAGAGGAAGGAAAACAACCAACCATCTAAACTATCTATAGGATCACAGGACCCCTTCTTTTCTTTCCACAGAAGTATGTTTCTGTTTCTTAATTTGAACCAAATTGATTTGATGATTACTGCCTTATCTTATAATGTGATATTTGTAAGTGGGATTTCCGTTTCATTACTCATTGTTGTAATGTTGTCTAAATAAATGTTTTGTTTTTTCTTTCCCTAGAAATTTTAAGTGTCCCTTTAGTACATTACTTGGCATAAGCAATTTTTTTAAAAGGAAAGAAAAACATAAAGAAATTGAGGTAGAATCATTATTTTATGTTATTTGTATGATCCAGCCAACCATAAGGAGGAAATAGCCCTCTCATTATTTGCATTTATTTACTTTTTTTTTTTTTTTTTTTTTGGCAATCAAGCTTAAGCAACTTGACCAAGATTATACAACTAATAAATATCTGAGGCCTAATTTGATCTCAGGTCCTTCTGACTCCAGGGCTGAGGTTCTATCCACTCTACCACCTTGCCACCTGATTTCTTTGCTTCTTAATATTTTTTCCCCAAATTACACATGTGTATGTGTCATTTCTTTCACAGTATATTTCTAGATATTTCAGTAATTTGTTAATTATTTTGAATTGGATTTCTCTTATAATTACTTCCCATTGGATTATGTCATTATTCTGTGAAAATAATATTTATTTACTGAAAATTTTTTTCTCAGCTATATTGTGGATTCCATTGAGTTTTTCACAGAAGCCATCAAGGTAATAGGAAATAGAAAGAATTTTGTTTCCTTTTTCCAGGGTTTATGCCTTCAATTTATTTTTCTTATGATATTTCTAGAACAGAATTGTTATGACAAATTATCATTTGTTATAAGTGGGGAAGGAAAGAATTCTTATTTCTATTTTCTTAGAGAAAAAGGTTAAACAAAATTAATGTAGTTGAAATTAAAAAGAAAATAATTTGCTAAAAACCAAATTTAATCAAATTGTTCTGATAAATGTCTCTAGGTCAATAGATAGATAGATAGATAGATAGATAGATAGATAGATAGATAGATAGATAGATAGATAGATATGTAGATAGACAGATACATACATACATACATACATACATACATTCATACATATATAAATTGATAGATATATTTCTTCCTTCTTCCCTTCTTTTCTTCTTACTTTCTTTCCTTCCTTCCTTTCTCACTTTTGAAGGGAATTTTGCATGGAGAGTCAGTACTAGACTATCCAATCTGAAAAATACGAAGATAATAGAAGAAAAGTCAGAAGCAATCCCAAACAAAAAGGTGAGCTTGCAAAGCTACATACTACATATTACCTACCTTAAAAAGGCAATCTTTACATAGTAGATCTAAAGAGTTTCATATTTAATTTTTCCTTTTATATAATGTTTCATTTTTATAATGTTCATTTTTTTATCTGGTAATTGTGAAGTTCAAAATAAAAATAAAGCAAACAAAAATAAATCGAGATTCTTGTGTTTCTCCATTACAAGGAATAGTTACTCACTGACACTTTTAAAGATGTACTTTCTATAGGTTTTGTCAATGACTTTTCAAATTTACGTAATTAGTACAAATAAATTCTGTTTTGTTCAAGAGCTTTATTCTGTCTATATTGCTGTGATCACATGGCTTGCAGTATTTTTCTTTTCAATGTGATCAATGATATGATATACTTTCCTAGCAATAAACTGTTTTCAGATCTCTGATATAAATCTAACAGGGTGATAACAAATATTTTTGTATATATTGCTATATAATTGTTGCTAAGATTTAATTTATTCCATTCCATTTTAATATTTGTTATTGTCAATAGTTCTTTTTTTTTGCTTAATTCTTACCTGGATTTAGGTATTAAGTCAAAATATTTCTCATCAATGTTATTTCTTGGAGAGTTTTCTTTCTCACTTTTTTAATAAGTTCATATAAATGTCCTAGAAAACTGTTGAAAATAATGAGTAGTTTACCCCTTGATAGGTCTTTTATAGATAGTTTAACTTCATTTTCTCAGACTGAGATGTTTAAGGTTTCCTCCATGTTATGCTCAGTTTGATTATTTATTTTTTGTAGATAATCTTCAAACCTTTTAAGATTTACTTTTGTATAATTGCATGTAGCTAATAGTTAATTTTATACTTTTTAATTTAATCTTTTCTTTTTAAGTTTTGAAATTGAATTCTCCTTTTTCATTTTGTTTAGATAAGGTTTGTTATTATTTTTATCAAAGCTGTCTTCATTTTTCTTTATCATTCATATAGTATTTTTTTTTAACATTTTAATCTACTTTTCCCTCTAATCTTCAATATTTGGTCATTTTTGGTTATATGTTGTTCATTTTATTCTTTCACTTAACATGCTAAATTTTTAATGGAAATATGCATGTCCTTTCCTCTGCATTGATGACCTGAGGCATATGGGATATTCAGGGAGAATTACCACCTTTCCTGTAAGGCACCTTTCCTGTCCTTTTCATGCCCACTCATCTCCCTTTGGTGTCCACTTGCCACTCACCTCTCACTTATTCTAAGGAGCTATAGCATTGAAAGCAGTCACACGCTGGTAAAACTGCCTCAATAGATGAACAGGTTGACATAATAAATAGTCCTCAAGCCTATTAATGAATTAGAGGCGTGTCTACCCCAAGCACATGAAAACTTTCCTTGTTGGAATGGGCGACTGAAAATAATTTATTTCACTTATCCTGAAGGCAGCTGAAGAAGGCTCTGTAAAGTATTTAGAGATCAGACATTGATTGCCAAAGTCATTCACTAAATCCTTGGCCATCACCAGTCATCTTAGCTTTTGTCTTGCCACTGAACTTCGATGACTCGGGATGAGAGAGCAAAGCTGACAATGTTGTGCAACTTTGTCCCACTTAAATCCAGTTCATGCATGAGTCATACCACTCTTAGATGTCATTGGGCCTCTTTGAAAACAAAACACAAACAACATCAGCAATTTATGTTCCTCCCTCTTGGTTAATCTCTTTATGGACTAGGCTGTTATTTAAGTTTATTCTCTTGAGCTTTTGATTTTTTTTTTTTACCTAGGTTCTTTAATTACTCTCCCAGAATCATTATCTGCTCTTACCTGTGGAGTGAGGAAGGATTTAGACTGAGTCACTGTTATGGGGCAGTGATTTCTATAACCAAGTGAAGAATCACAGGCATGGGACAACGAAAGAACAGGCTTGCAGACAGTGTAAGCCAAATGGGTTGTCACCCTTGAGGGAGGGGGCAGACATCTCAGGATGAAGGGATAGGACAGTGAGAAAATTACCTCAGTACTCAGTGCCAATTTACATGGTCCATATACAATACAAGCCTTATTTGTCTATATATAAGCCTATAATAATAATTTTACCAAGTTTACATGAAATAATAATTCCCCATATATGCAGTGAGTAGATCTAAGATTAGGATTTTGGATCAGTGTTCAAAGTATTGAAATTTTCTGATGTTACTTCAGGATTTTTTTTTCCATTTGTGTATATGGTGCTTCTGGTTTCCCATCTTATGGACTGAGCTGGATGTTCTGTTTTATGTAATTATTTATCTTGACCCTAAGGTTTTTGTGTTATTAAGAGTTGCCGTAAGCAAATATTCTGCCATCTTGTTTTTCATGTGATAACACATTCCTGTTTCCTAAATTTCTTAATAAAAGTATAATATGTAGGGCAGCTTATTATACAGATTCAATTTCTATCATGTTTTCTCAATTGATATTTTCCACCTTTGGATGTCATTCCATATGGACGTGATTGTATTGTCATTTATTTTCAAATTATAAGTTTACTTAATATATATGAACTTGTCAAGTTTATTACAAAAACATCCCCTCAACTTCTTCTGTGGTAAAATATTTTGGTGCATTAGCGGGAGTGATTTTTCTAGCACTTTCTTTGTGGATGGTCAAAACTAGAAGTTCTGTCAAGATGGCCAAGTATCTTGGGAAACATCTTTGATGTTCTCTTTCATGTATATGATGAAAGCAGCTCTAGCAGTGACTTTATTTTATCATCCATGGAGCTGGAGCTTGTCAATTAAGCTGCAAATTAGAAAATGTCAGGGAGTGTTGTTTTCTTTTTCAAAGAGAATGTCAATATAGAAAGAAGAATTCTTGAAGAAAATGTGTCACTTCACTGGCTACTGGAAAAATTTAACTTATTACTGTCACATAGTAGGGAGTTTAAAAGTTTATTAATTGATTATTGATTGATTGTAATTATATTCGATCAAATTACTATTTGGAGATATTATAAGGCATTGTAATTCTTTGGTGTTTGTATTCCTATTTCTTCTAATTTAACACTTTAATTACACTATTAGAAAGTGGACATAGATGATCAAGGACCATTTTCTGTTCATATCTTTCATTCATTTCTAAGGCTAAAATATTCATCAATTTATATCACAACTTTTGGTAAAGGGATCCTCAATTTTATCTATTTTTTGTCCTTTTATATAAGGCAGTCTTTCTCAAGAATTATACTCAGTGATATAATGGTAGAAGGGGTAGTTATTTTGTATACTAAATAGAGTACTGGCCTTGGGATCAGGAGTATGCGAGTTCAAATCTGGCCTCAGACACTTACTTACTGTGTGACCCTGGGCAAGTCACTTAACCCTGTTTGTTTCATTCCTTCATCTGTAAAGTGAGCTGGAGAAAGAAATGGCAAAGCAGTTCGGTACCTCTGTGAAAAAAAAATGAAAAATGGGGTCACAAAGAGTCAGATACAACTGAAAATGACTCAACAACAACAAAAAAAAAACACTGGTAGAATCCTCCATAGTTTGTGGTCTGCTGGCATAGACTTTGAAAACTCATAATTACCTCTATGCAATAAGGTTTCTTTGTAGCAGGACTTTTGTGTTCCTTTATGTACATCAAGTTCTGTTACAATAAACAATATTATGACAAAATTATATATTGAGTCAACAAAATTCAATAGCAAGACACTTTCTACAATCTTCATGTAAAATCTTCACCATGGAAGTTTTCTAAAGGAGCTGCCAACAAGAACAGTATGGACTGAGGATATCATTTCCAGTAAATGTTGACAGTAAGAAAAATATCACAGTAAGCTGCAGTGAAGGTCAGATGATTTATTTCTATTAAACCCAAGTGACTGTCAACTACATTAACAATAGAGAGTAATAGTCCTCAAAAAAAAGACAGTCATTAGTAATGGAGAAAAGTTGATACAAAAGTGGGAAGCAGGACAGCAAATGATCACTCCCCGCCCCCACCTCCCAGAAGAACCTCCTCCAAGTAGATCTATAAAAATACACTAGACTGATGATGCCTGATGGGTAAATTCAAAATAAAAACCCAATAAGGAGAAAGGTATGAGGAGAAAGACAGAGATCTGAGACTTTGTGAATGGGATATGTTCAGGAGCTGTGTTGTGTAGGATAAGGCTGAGAGACAAGCAAACAGAGGTCCCAGATCTGAATCAATGCCCTCCAGTCTCATGGTAGGGCACCTTAATGGGGACAAATGCCAACTGTAGGCTTTGGTGCCCAGTACATAGTTCTAGGCCACAGATCCAGGTGAAACTGAAAAGGAGACCTGCCCTTCCCTCTCTAATTTCCACCCTCCTCCAACAACTTGAGAGGAAAGAACAGGAAAAGAAGAAAACAAACATTACTAAGTGCCTACTGGCCAAGAGACACCGTGCTGAGTGAGTTACAAATATTTTCTCATTTAATTCTCATAAAATCTCTGGGGTGAGTTCTATATCAAGAAAGAAGCAGGTTCAGAATCAAGTGGTGGCAAAGTGTTTCTGAAGACTTCATAGGAATAGCCAGGGCAGGAATCTTATACCATAGGAGAGAGTGCAGTTCTTTCATTCTGAGTCACTAGAATGCCACAGCTGTCTGATTCTGGCTGAGTTCAGCAGCAGCTACTCTTGCTCAAATCCAAATTCAGGTCAGGAACTTGCAGAGCTCAGATCAGGGTTACAACTGTTACAATTTATCCTGGATCAGGTTACTTTTGGAGCACCAAAAGCTTTCAGGTTCCTAGCGTGACCTGTCCCTGATATCCTAGCAGAAAAACCCTAAGGAAGCAGCAGCAAGAACAGCAGAGATCTTCCCTTCAGAAGTGCACAGAGTCCAGTTCTAAAATCAAGTGAAAAGACAGGAAAATGGATGAAGATTATCAGATAAAAAACAAAACAAAAAAGATTGCAAAGATTTAAAAAATGTAAAGATTGGAAAGCTAAAGGCAGAAATCCAGAAGAATATACTGTTTGCAAAATATCTATAGACAAAGACTCAAAGTGAAAGAGAGCTAGGGCTTAGATTCTACTGGAATTACTGGAAGACCTGAAGGAAGAGTTTGGAAAAGAGTCAAAAATGTGCCATGCCAAAATGGAGGGAGGAATTCACCTGACCTCTTACAAATTCACCATCAATGTTAAAATTTTGCCTCAAAATGAATTCCAAAGTGACTGAACTAAGAAAAGGATGAGGTGAAACATTTTTCCAGGTGAAGACAATGTGGAAAGTCAGCAGTAAAAGGTCTGTTTCACTGGTGACAAGCCAGAAACAAAACTTTGGGATGATTGAATTGGAATCTTTGGATTCCAGAGATCTCCACCCAGAGAAGGTAAGGGGCTTGAACAATTGGTCAGGAGATTATAAGGAACATTTTGCTGGCACTGTGAGAAGGACTCTGTTGAATTGCACACAAGCAACACTGAGTCAGCATCCCAGGATAAGGAGCAGGGACCCTGGCTGAGGTTTCATAGTAGGAAAGAGTGCTTGTAGTCACTAAGAGCAGAATGCATCCCAGAAAAACAGTGACCATAGCTCTCCTTAGATCATGCCACCTTGGAAGAACTGAAAACTTTCAGACTCCCAGAACTTGCTCTAAAAACAGCAACACACACACACACACACACACATACACAACCCTGAAGCTTACAACAGTGCCCTCTCTTTCATAGGAGCAGAGCACATTTTTAACATAAAGCTATAAATCACCACATAAGGTGGAAAATGAGCAAACAAATAAAAAAATAGATTATACAAAATTGCTATGGTGACACAGAAGTTTAAAACACAAAATCAGAAGAAGAAAACAAAATCAAAAGAGATACAGTCAATGCTAGAAAGAAAAATATGAAACTATATCAGGCCCCAAAGAAAGCCTGAAACATCTCAAAAAAGATTTTAAAATCAAATAAGAGAAGTAAAGAAATTTTTTGGGAGGGGATAGAGTGATACAAGATAATCATGAGAGCCAAGAGACTGGTAAAGGAAGCACCAAAAATATTCAAGAAGATAACTCTTTAAAAATAGGCAAATGGCAAAAAGAAACAAAAAAACAACTGAATAGAAGGAGTCCTTCAAAATCAGAATTGGGTAAATGGAAAAAAGCTCTGCAAAAAGTCACTAAAAAAAGTAAAGCAAGGAGGTGGATCCAAGATGGTGGAATAAAAGGACAACCTGCAAGAACTCTCCACCCACAACCCATAAAACACCTGTAAGAAATGACTATAAACACATTCTAGAACAGTAGAAGCCACAAAACGACAGAGTGAAAGAGATTTCCAGCCCAAGGCAGCCTGTAAGGCTGACAGGAGAGGTCCATCACCCTGGTCTTGGAGAGGAGCACAGCCCAACCTTGGCTGTGCAGTGAGGCAGGGACAGAATCAGAGCAGGCTTCAAGGTACCACTGGCAGCAGTTGAAGCTCCCACATCCCTCAACCTACAAACACCAGAGGCATCTTCAAAGGGCAGTGAGAAAGCACTTTCACCTGGGTGAGAAGGGAACAGACTCCTCCTGCCCTAGCCCCTGCCCTAGATGGCCCCAGGTGGTGGCAGGGTCCATTTATGGAACTCCTGGCCTAAAGTTCTTTGGGGAATCAAGCTGCTGATCTGGGTCTCAGTCGTGGTGGCCATGGGGTAAGGAGGAGCACTGACCTGGTGGAGCTAGGGGAGGGTCTGGAGAGGGAATTCTACTCACAGATCCTGGGCAGAAAAGCTTGTGGTTGCTCCCAGACCAGAGCACAAGCCAGGAGAGGGGTAAACACCTCTCCCTTGATTGTGCCACCTTAGAGAAACTGAGAACTTACAAGTTGTCAGAGTATACACTCCTCTTAAAAAGGACTCAAAAGTCAAGTAACTGGCTGGGAAAATGCCCAAAAAGGGGGAAAAAGACTAGAGAAGGTTACTTTCTTGGTGAACAGATATTTTCTTCTATCCTTTTGCATGAGGAAGAACGATGTATACCATCAAAAGAAGACCTAAAAAGTCAAGATTTCTGCATCCAAAATCTCAAAAATAAATGTGCAATGATCTCAGATCATGGAAGAGCTCAAAAAGGATTAAGAAAATCAAGTAAGAGAGGTGGAGGAAAACCTTGGAAGAGAAATGACAGTGATGCAAGAAAATCATTAAAAGCAAGTCAACATCTTGCTAAAGGAGACCCAAAAAATGCTGGAGAAAATAAACCTTTAAAAATATCTAACTCAGACTGCAAAAGAGACCCAAAATGCCAATGAGGAGAATGCTTTAAAAAGCAGAATTAGACAAATGGAAAAAGAGGCTCAAATGCTCACTGAAGAAAATAGTTCTTGAAAATTAGAATAGAGCAGATGGAACTAATGACTTTATGAGAAACCAAGAAATTATAAAACAAAACCAAAAGAATGAAAAATTAGAAGACACAGTGAAACATCTCACTGGAAAAACAACTGACCTGGAAATTAGATCCAGAAAAGACAATTTAAAAATTATGGAATTACCTGAAAGCCTTGATCAAAAAAAGAGCCTAGACATGATCTTTCATGAAATTATCAAGGAAAACTGCCCCAATATTCTAGAACCAGAGGGTAAAATAAATGTTGAAAGAATCTATCAATCACCTCCTGAAAGGGATCCGAAAAGAAAAACTCCTAGGAATATTGTAGCCAAATTCCAGGGTTCCCAGGTCAAGGAGAAAATATTACAAGGCATCAGAAAGAAACAATTTGAGAATTGTGGAAATACTATCAGAATAACACAAGATCTAGCATTTTGTAGATTAAGGGATCAAAGGACTTGAAGTCAAAGGAACTAGGATTAAAACCAAGAATCACCTACCCAGTAAAACTGAGTATAATACATCAGGGGAAAAACGGTCATTCAATGAAATAGAGGACTTTCAAGCATTCTTGATAAAAAGACCAGAGCTGAAAAGAAAATCTGACTTTCAAACACAAGAATCAAGAGAAGCATGAAAAAGTAAACAGGAAAGAGAAATCATAAGGGACTTATTTAAATTGAACTGTTTATATGACTTCATGGAAAGATAATATTTGTAACTCTTGAAACTTTTCTCAGTATTTAGGTAGTTGGGGGGATTATGCAGACACACACACATATGTACAGAGGGCACAGGGTGAGTTGAATAGGAAGGGATGATATGTAAAAAATAAAATTAAGGGGTAAGAAAGGAATATATTGGGAGGAGAAAGGGAGAAATGGAATGGGGCAGATTATCTCTCATAAAAGAGGCAATAAAAAGCTTCCACAATGGAGAGGAAAAGGGGGAAGGACAGAGGGAAAAATGAAGTTTACTCTCATCACATTTGACTTAAGGAGGGAATGACATGAACACTCAATTTGGAATGAAAATCTGTCACTACAGGAAAGTAGGGAAGAATGGGATAGAGGGGGTGGGGGGATGATAGAAGGGATGGCAAATAGAAGGAGAGAGTAATTAGAAGTAAACATTTTAGGGGAGAGACAAGGTTGAAAGAGAGAATGGAATAATTGGGGGCAGGATAGGATGGAGATAAATATAGTTAGGCTTTCACAACATGACTGTTATAGAAGTCTTCAGCAAAACTATACATACATAGCCTATATTAAATTGCTTGCCTTCTCAGAGTGGGTGGGTGAGGAGGGAGGGAGGGAGAGAAGTTGGAACTCAAAGTTTGAGGAATGAATGTTGAGAATTGTTTTTCTATGAAACTGGGAAATAAGAAATACAGATAATGGGTTAAAGAAATCTGTCTTGCCCTACAAGTAAAGAAAAAAGTTGGGGATAAGGAAAGGGAAGGATGTCATAGAAGGGAGGGCAGATTTGGGGAAGTGATAATCAGAATGCACGATGCTTTGGGGGGGAGGGGAGAGATGGGGAGAAAATTTGGAACTCAAACTCTTGAGGCAATGAATGTTGAAAGCTAAAAATAAATTAATTAGTTTAAAAAAGAAGAAAATAAATTCAGGAGGAGTCATGAAGCCAAGATGACAGAATAAGTAGGAAATCACCTGAACTTACCCATATTCATCTTCAATCAGCTATGAAACAGTGCCCCAAAATAAATTCTGAAATTACAGAACAAGCAAAAGATGAAATGAAACACTCTTCTAGACAAAGAACTTGAAAGATCATCAGGAAAGATGTGTCTCACTCAACTAAACAGGGAGCATAGTCCAGGATAGGAAGTGTTTTGGGAAGCCAGCTTCAGACATTGCCTCAGCAATCGAGTGGGAAGCCCTTAGCCCCAGAGTGAAGCCAAGTGAGCAGGCAACATTAAGAAACAAAACCATCACTCTTTACAGATGATAGAATGATATACTTAAAGAATTCTTAAGACACACATAAAAAACTCCTTGAAATAATTAAAAACTTTAGCAAAGTTGCAGGATATAAGATAAACAAGGATAAATCATCATTTTTTATACAACCAACAAAGCCTCCTAGCAAAAGATAGAAAGAGAAATTCCATTTAAAACAACTATGAATAATATAATATACATGGGATTTTACCTGACAAAACAAACCCAGGAAGTATATAAATGCAATTGCAAAACGCTTCTCACACAATTAAAGCCAGATCTAAACAATGGAAAAAAATTATATCAAATGTTCACGAGTAGGCTGAGCCAATATAATACAAAAGGCAATTCTGCCTAATTTACTTATACAGTGCCAAATAAATCAAACTATTAAAAATTATTTCATAGAGCTGGAAAAAATAACAGAATTCATCTGGAAGCACAAAACTTCAAGAATATCAAGGGAATTATTTTTTTTTTAAATGCAAAGAAAAGTGACCTAGCAGTACTAGATTTCAAACTATACCATAAAGTGGTGAGGATCAAAATTATCTGCTACTGGATAAGAAATAGAGTGATGGATCAGTGGAATAGAAGATGCAGAACTAAATGGCAATAGTAACCAAGTTTTTGATAAACACTAAGACCTCAGTCTCTGTGGAAAGAACTAATTTTTGATAAAAAAAAAAATGCTGGCAAAAAAAACAATATGGCAAGAAGTAGGTATCAACCAACATTTTATATTGTATTCCAAGATCAAGTCAAAATGGGTACATAGTTTATACATAAAGGATAAGAGCAAAAGCAAATTGAGAGAGGAAGCAACAGCATACGCATGAGGACGTGAACTCAAATGTTCCTGGTTCTAAGGACAACCCTCTACCCATGACACCTAATTGCTTCTGAGCCAGGATCAGATAGCTAAAACTAATGCCTGCTTTATGGCTTGAGAAAGATAAGGTCATCAGGTTGGGATAAAAGTTATTTGCTGGGGAAATTCAAAGAAAAATAACTGTTACTAAAAACTAATGTGAACAAAACTGGTAAGTGAAAGATGTAGACAATATATGGCAGCCAAGGAAACAAGGGAAAAAATACGTAATTGCTTTCACAAATGTAGATTTGTATACAACAAGCAGTATGGTATATATGATGAGTGTACTCAGCTTGGAATCAGGAAGACAGGAGTTCAAATACCTGGAAAAACCTATTGCAACTTCTAGGTCCCTTATTTCCCATTCTATAAAATGGTGATCCTATTTGTCTTACCTACCTCACATGTTTTTTGTGAGAAAGGATCAAGCAAATTGTGAATCATCTCCTTGACTGCAAAGACAGCTCTGGTTTTTTCTTTTATCTTTTTATTCCCAGTGTTTAGCACAGTATCTGACACGCAGTAGGTGTTTAACAAATGTTTGTTGAGTTGAAAGCAGTTTGTGAACCTTAACCCACTACACGATTGTGAATTGCCACCAAAGCAAGCCTTCTGCTATTTGAGTAAATGAATAAGTGAATCTAGTTTATTGATACTGAAATTTCAGGGCTCTCAACCTGGTCCTGTCAATAATTTTTGGTGTGACCCTGAGAAAGTCCCTGCCTTAGTTTGCTCACTTGTAAAATGATGGAGTTGGATTTGATAATCCCTGGGGCTTCTCCCAGATGCAATCTTATTAAACAGAAATCTCACCCAAACTCACAAGGCAAAATAAACAAGTATCCAGCACTAGCATAACGTACTTCAAGGATGCAATGGCCTATAATTTCATCAGCTTGGGCATGCAGATTGCTACAGCTGAAAAAATTCCATCACTCTGCAGCCAACACAGTGACAAACCTCTCCAGATTTTGCTAGGTTGGTCTTTGGACATCAGACTTTGCAATCAGTAAATCACTGGACCCAAACTTGATGTCTTTCTGGGTTGGTAGGAATCTACCAGTTTGGGATCCATTAGCAGAGTCTTTGAGAGAACAGCTGGAGTCACTCCATCTGTGGATAAATTAAAAAAACAAAACAAAACAAAAAAATTATGACCAAACAAGAGATAGAGAGCATTACAAGCTCTAAAATAGAAAATTTTAATTATATTAAATAAAAAAGGTTTTGCAAAAACAAAACCAATGTACCAAGTTTAGAAGGAAAGCAGAAAGCTGGGAAATAGTTTTTACAGCACGTGTCTTGAATAAAGTTCTTATTTTCTAAATATATATAGAGCTGACTCAAACTTATAAGAATGCAAGCCATTCCCCAATTGATAAATGGTCAAAAGATATGACTATTTAATTTCCATATGAAGAAATAAAAGCTATGCATAGTGATATGAAGAAATGCACTAAATCACTATTGATTAAAGAAATATAAATTATAACAACTCTGAGATACCACCTCACATCTATCAGACTGTCCAATGTGCCACAAAAAAAGGAAAATCATTAATGTTGAAGAGGATGTGGGAAAATTGCAACACTAATACACTTTTGGCGGACTTGTGAAAGGATGCAATCATTATGGAGGGCAATTTGGATCTATGGTCAAAGAGCAAACTCTTCATACCCTTTCATCTAGCAATACGACTACTAGGTCTATCTCACAAAGGGATCATAAAAGGGGGGAAAGACTTACATGCTCAAACATATTTATAGCAGCTCTTCTTGTAGTAGCAAGATATTTGACTTTGAGGGGATGCCTATTAATTGGGAAATGTCTGAACAAGCTGTGGTATATGAATGCAATAAAATACTACTCTGCAATAAGAAATGATGAGTAGAAGAATTTCAGAAAAAAAACTGGCAGAACTGAGATGAACTGATACAAAGTTCAATAAACAAATCCAAGAGTACATTTTACCTAGGAACAGCGACAGTGTGTGATGATCAACAATGAATGACTTAACTGTTTTCAGCAATACAAAGATCCAAGACAGTTACTGTTGGGGGTGTAAGCTCAGTTTTCACGTGAACAGTCTCAGGCAGGTAAAGGTGAGGACTTCGAAAAATTGGTTTTTTATTGCATCTATGGCCTTGGCTGCTTCAGGAGTCCATGTTCATGGGGAATTTAAAGCAGAGTCTCCTGCCAATAGTGAATATAAAGGTTGCATGAGAGGTAGGGGTATAGGCACCTTTGATCTTATCCATTGGATAGCTCCTACCAGTTTCTGAGCATCACTGAGTGTTTGGATCTTTATATCCCATTTTGGGGGTTCTGGCCAAATGATGGTGCCCTGTATTTGATATCCCAGAAGTTACAAAGGTCTGATGATGGAAAATGCTATCCACATGCAGATAAAGAACTGATGGACTCTGAATACAGATCAAGGCACATAATTTTCACTTAACTTTTTTTCAGGTGTTTTTTTTTCCTTCTTTCAAAATTATGACTAACGTGGAAATATATATTTTACACACTTTCTCATATATAACCTACATCAAATTGCTTACCATCTTAGGAAGAGAGAAAGTGAGGGAGAAAGAAAAAATTTAAAACTCAAAATTTTAAAACTAAATGTTGAAAACTGTCTTTACATTTAATTGAAAAAATATTATTAAAGAAAAAATAACTTCTTAAAAAGTAGGATTGGTCTAGTGGGAAAAAAAGATACAAAGGTAAACTGAAGAAAATAATTCCTTAAGAAATTAATATTTTCAACGTGGCAGCTAATGACTGCAAGAAACATAAAAAGAAATAAAACGAAATGAAAAGAATAGAAAAATAGAGGAAAATGTGAAATATCTCATTAGAAAAACTACTAATTTGGAAAATAAATTGAGGAGAGATTATTTAAAACTTATTGAACTAGATGAATGCCATGATTTAAAAGTAATTCAGATATCATATTTAAAGATGCTGACTAGGAACATTGCCCCAGTGTCCTAGAACCAGAGGATAAATTGGAATTTGAAATAAAAAATCACTGATCACCTCCTGAAATGGGTCCCAAAAATGCATCACCCAAGAAAATAACAGACAAATTCCAGAGTCCCATTGTAAACGAGAAAATAATGAAAGCAACTAGAAAAAAATACTGTGGAGCCACAGTCAGGATAACACAAGATTTAGTGGCTTTTACTTTAAAGAACTGGAGAGAGAGGCTTGAAATATGATATTACCAAGGGCAAAGGAGCCAGGATTACAACTGAAAATTACTGACTGAGAAAAATTAAGCATAATCCTTTAGGGTGAAAATGGTTGTATAATGTAATGGGGGACTATCAAGAATTTCTGATGAAAGTCCAAAGTTGAACCAAAAATATGACTTTCAAAAACAAGACTCAACAGAAGCATAAAAAGCATAAAAAATGAAAGATAATTTTAAGGGATTCAATAATGTTAAACTTTTTACATTCCTTCATGGGAAGATGATACTTGCAAATCCTAAGACCTTTATCATCATTAAAGCGGTTAGGAAGATACATGCACAGAACAGCTTTAAAGTGGAAAGAAAGCTGGGAGAGGGTGACAAGCAATACTTGAATGTTATTTTCTTTCCAATCATGTCAAAGAGAGAATGGCATCTGATATCCACACTCATTAAGAAATAGTAAAGAAATAAAAAGAAAAGACAGAAAAAATGGTCTTACTCTACAGGGAAACAGAAGGGGACAGAAATTAGAAAAGGTGCTGTACTGATAGAAGGTAAGGAGGATTAGGGGAGACAGTGGCAAGAAACAAAAGTCTTTTGAGGAGGGATAGGGTGGAAGTAGATAGAGAAGGATGCATAGGATAAGATAGTAGGACAGAGGGAAATACACCTTAATCATAACAGTGAATCAGAAGCAGGTGTACTCACTTATAAAACAGAAACAGATAGCAGAGTGGATTAAAAAACAGAATCTTATAATAGATTGTTCACAAATACAAATACACTTGAAGCAAAGAGGCACAAGCAACAAAAAAAAAAAATCTAATTAACCATAGGGCAAATTTGCTAAAAGTCACTGAGATCAATGAAGTAATGTCATTATTAAAACACATATGCCTGAAATGGTATAGCATCTAGAGTATTAAAAGAAAAGCTAAATGTTACAGGAGGAAATAAAGAGCAAAACTATACTAG
This sequence comes from Notamacropus eugenii, assembly GCF_028372415.1. Classification (NCBI taxonomy): domain Eukaryota; kingdom Metazoa; phylum Chordata; class Mammalia; order Diprotodontia; family Macropodidae; genus Notamacropus; species Notamacropus eugenii. The sequence goes on from NC_092873.1 coordinate 533,161,937, forward strand.
TGAGGGACCTCAACTTCCCCTCTCAGAATAGATAAATTGAGCCACAAAACAAACAAAAAGAAATTAAGGAAGTGAATAGAATTTTAGAAAAGTTAGATATGATAGAACTTGAGGAAAATAAAATAGGAATAGAAAGGAATATAACTTTTTTTCTCAGGAATACATAGCACCTAGATAATAATCAACCATGCAACAGGGAATAAAAATCTCACAACCGAATTCAGCAAAGCAGAAATATTAAATACATCCTTTTCAGATCATATTTCAATAAATTATGTTTAATAAAAGGCTATGGAAACAAAGATTAAATTTTATGTCAAACTAATCTAATCCTAAAGAATGAGTGGGACAAAGAACAAATCATAGAAGCAATAATTTCATTACAAAGAATGATAGCAACAAGAAAACACACCAAAAATGTTAATTTTTACATGTAATTGAAAAAAGTAAAATATTTAAAAAGATGAAAGTTAAAATGTTTTTGTCAATTAAATAAGAGTTAAATGAAAACATAAGTTGGAAAATAGATGACATCTATGGAAGAAACTATTGGAAAAGCAATTAAGAACATTAAACAAGAGGAACAAAACTTCACCCAAGTAACAAACTCCCTGAAAGGAAGGAATAGAAGTCATTGAATATATAAATAACAAGAAGAATAAATACAAATTTAAAAGACTAAAAATATAGAAGGAAAGGCAGCATATCTCATATTCATAGTATAGATCTAGAAAACAGAACAAGGAAGGATCAATTTAAGAATTATCAGATAATCAGAGTACCATGGCAGAAACAAGAGACTAGACATATTTTTTTTTAAATCTGACAAGATCTTTCAGGAACAGAAAACAAAGTTAAAATAGAACAAATCCAGTGAACACCCCCTGAAAGAGATCCCTCAATGCCAACTTTCAAGAATCTTATAGTCAAAATCTATAGCTTTTGTTCAATGAAAAAGTATTGCTAGTTGTCACAAAGAAAGAACATAACTAATGAGGAGTCACATTCAAAATTTCACATTATTAAGTAATCACCACCATAAAAGAACAGAAATTTTGGAATACAGTATTCCAGAAGTTGAAGAAAAGAGGCTTACAACCAAAAATAACAACGAGCAAAACTGAACATAATCCTAAAAGGAAAAATCGATCTTTAATGAAATACAAAATTTCCAAATATTACTCATGGACAGAACAGAGCTTTATAGAAATCTTTAAATTATGTGTGTGTGTATATATACATATATAAGTATATATATGTATATATACACATATATGTATATATGTCTATATGCAAATATACATACACACATACATATATTGAACATATTAAAATATAAAGAGGTGAAATTTTCTCCTCTAAAGTCTATTATTATCAGGGTTCAGAGGGGGTTGAATATGGTTCTCTATTGTAAGATAATCTTAAAGGAAAAATAGAAACTGAAAGGATTAATGAAATTTGTGGTTGAGGGAAAAGAAGGTTAGGAAAAATTATCTCACATAAATCAGTGTGTGCAAATAAAAATCTCCAGAACAAGAAAGAGGTGTGGGGGCAAGTGACTGACACTTAATTTCAGTCATACCTAGAAATGGTTAAAGGAGGGAAGAATACAAGATAGCTTGATACAGAAATTTATTTCACTCAGGGAAATAAGAAGGAAATGGGAAAAAGCAGAAAGTATAATTAAAGGGAGGGTTGATTAAGGGAACCCTTAGTCCTAATTAGAATGTGATGCACCTAAGGATGTACATTTATATTTATTTATGTGTATTTATAAAATAGAGAATGAGAATCAGAGGGGATGACAATCAATTGGAGAATGGCTGAATTAGGTCTGGTATATAAATGTGGTGGAATCCTATTTTGCTGTAAAGACAGAAGTATCAAATAAATGACTTGTGGACCACATGCAGCCTGAAATAAGACTGGGGCCCAAAACAGATGAAAATGCCATGGTGAATACTTTATGAGATGAATACAAATACAATAGAATATAGATGTTGCTAATGCATGGTTTTCTAAGTCAATATTCATCCTAATATACCTGCTGCTAAATGAAGAAGAAATTGGGCAGTTCTTCTGATTGTGTTTACTACAAATCCATCTTACACAACCTAAAATGGACATTCACTGTTGCTCAGAAATCCTATCATAACTTATAAACTCACTCTTCCACTTTCCACAGAAAGACTTTCAAACCTTTTCATCCCTCCTACAACTTCCCATGGCTTTCCGTTCCCCACTCACTCAGCTGAGCACTTTGCCTCATATTTTACTGAAAAATAAGTGAGGACATTCTCTTTGAGCTCCCTTTGTTCTCCTCTTCCTCTTATCGTTCTGTCACCAAGATTCCTTTTGCGACCTTCTCCTTCACCCATCTCACCTGATGAGGTATCCTTGCTCCTTCTCAAGGCTAACCCCTCTATCTGCACAAGTGATCCCATTCTATCTCATCTCCTCTAACAGATGCCGCCTTTGTCATCTGAACCCTATCACTTATTTTCAATCTCTCCCTGTCTACTGGATCATTTCCTACTGCTTACAAAATTAGCTGTATCTATCCTGGAAAAAAAAAACCCTCACTTGATCCTTCCATCTGTACTATCATTCTATATCACTTCCAAAGCTCCTCAAAAAGGTTGGCAACAATAAATGTTTCCACGTTCTTTTCTCTCACTATTTTCTAAGTCCCTAACTATCTGGCTTCTAACTGTATCATTCCACTGAAACTGCTCTGTCCAAAGTCACCATGATCTCTTGGTTGCCAAATCCAATACCTGTATTTTTTTCTTATTCTCCTTGACCTCTCTGTAGACTTTAACACTGGGTGATTACTCTCTTCCTTTGTATTCTCTCCTCTAGATTTTCAGGACACCACTTTCTCCTGATTTTTTTTTCCTATCCATATGACTGTTCCTTCTCTTTCTTCTTTGGTTGATATTCCTTCAGATCGTAGTTTCTAACCATAGGTGTCCCTCCCTGTCTTTTTTCTCCTTTCTCTATACTAATGTGCTTGGTGAATTCATTAATTCAACGCATTTAATTGCCATCTCTACCCTGATGATTCTCAAATTTACCTTTCCTGTCCCAATATCTCTACTGACCTCAATCTTACATCTCCAATTTTATTTCAGACATCTTGAAAAGAGTGTTCAGTAGACATTCAATAAGTGCAAAACTTAACTCATTGCCTTTCTCTTTAAATTTTTCCCCATCACACAATCTTCCTTATTAATACAGAGCCATCTAGCTCAAAAATTTAGAGTCAACCTTGATTCCTCACTATCTCTCACCCTCCTCCACATACAAGCTCTTACAAAAGCCTGCCACTTTCATTTTGCCAATTCTCTGACACTGTCACCCCTCTAATGCAGGTCCTCATCATTTCACACTTTGGTTATTGCAACAGACCAATGGTGGGTCTGCTTACCTCAAGTCTTCCCCTAGTTCATTTTCCTAAAACTCAGGGCTGATCATGTAACTCCTTACTCAGTAAATTTCAGTGGTTTCCTATTGCCTCCAGAAGTAAACACAAAATATTCTGTTTGGTATTCATAGACTTCCACAATCTATTCCTCTCCTGCCTTTTAAGTATTTTATTCTATTTTTTTTTTTTTTATATCTTACTACCCAACATGTATTGTTCAATCCAATGACAATGGCCTCTTGGAAAAATCACAATGAAGACACTCCATCTCTTGGGTCCAGGTATTCTCCCTGGCTGTCTGCCCCCCCTTCCTCAAATCATTTGTTTTTCTACTCCAAATACTCACCACCTTGACTTCGTTTTAAGGTTCAACTAAAATCCCACATTCTTCAGGAAGTTTTCTCTATACCTTCTTAATTTCAGTGTTTTCTGTCTTTTAATTATTTCCTATTTGTCCTGTGTACAATATGCTGTCTATTTATTTGTTTGCTTCTTGTCTTCCCCATCACTGTGTAAGCTCTTCAAGGTCAGGGACTGTCTTTTGCTTCTCTTTGTAACTACAGTGCTTAGCGCAATTCCTGATGCATCTTAAGCCTTTAATAAATATTGATTGATTGTTGTATATGCATTTGTATTGGCAATCAAATTAGGATCTTTTGCTGTTTTTGTTTTAGAAACAGTGTCTCTGATTGAATAGTAGATCAACAAGGATCTTTCCCATCCATTGTTGGGCCTACCCATTGTGGTAAGCTTAATTAAGGGAGTTGTTTTGTAGGAGAATCCCAAGTACCTTTTGTTTGTGAGGCACTGAGTCAGAGGGTTATGCCCTCTGACTATGAAAAGTATATAAATACTCTAAGTGTGAGGTTTTACTTGGGACTTACTGACTGGAAGTATTTGTTTGGCCAAATGATGACACTGGGAAGTTGCTTTAAGGAGCATCCCAACTTTGAGAACTCAGATATTGTGCTTCCCTTTCTAGTAGTTATAGTCAGACATTTTGGAAGCATGTCTGTTGACCTTTGATTTCTCTGTATTTTCTTTGAAGTTCAGGGCACTGACTCCCCTGAACTAGGTGAATGAGATATGTGCTTGATTAAAGTGATTGTCAATACCTCAAAAGTTGCCTTTCCTTTTTTGAATTCAGTTCTAAGAACTTGTGATAGCAGGTTGCCTTGTGTATGTTGGGGTGCTTACTGATATAGCATCTCACAGGGATCCTGATGTATGCCTCAGGGGTCCTTGTTTTTGTTTTTATTAGATCCTAGAGCTGTAAGAATTGATGAAAGTGATCTTTTCAGAGAAACTCTGAAAGACTTGTGTGAACTTATTCAGAATGAAGAGAAAATAACTAGGAAAATAATTTACAAGGACAACACCATGGTGAAGACAGACTGATCTGAAAGAAGTAGGATTTCTAATTAGTATAATAGCCAACGGTAGATCCAGAGGGTTAATACTGTAATATTTTACTCAATTCCTAATGTGTATGTTTGTCCTTTATTGCCGAAGAAGACCATGCCATCAGAGAAATAATGACATGACTTGCACTTCACTTTATTCTGAGTGAGAGAAGGCTGTGCAGGTCCCCAGCCTCACTTCTCCTCCAGAGCCATCTGAATCCAGTGAGGTCGCACAGCTAGTGAGTGTCAAGTGTCTGAGGTGAGAGTTGAACTCACATCCTCCTGACTCCTACACTGGTGCTCTATCCACTGCACCACCTACCTCAGTTCCTAATAGTGAGATGAAGAATCCAGAGTTCATAATAAGACACACACATATTTGATATGGTCAGTGCAGTACAAGAGTTTTGTTTTGTTCATTCTCAGTATGGTGGTTTGGGGAATATGGGTGGGAGAGAGAAAAGATTCATTTTTACTAATTAAAATACAAGTAAAATCATAAATGATGGTCATATTGTCTGGTCTTGTTGCATTAATGTCAAGTAAAGAATTAAAAATAGAATTAGAAGCATAAATTAGAATGGTAAATAAAGCTGAAAAAGAATCATAGGTCTTATAGAAAAATTATTATTTAAAATGATTATCATACTTTATTAAATATTTAAAAATGACAAGATAGTACATTGTTTGGTGAAATCAACTGAGAAATTCTCTCAATGTTTTTTACTCCCTGGGGGAAAAATCAGGACCTATCTGGAATTCAGAAATTCAGAGATGGATAAAATTATTCAGGTAAACTTACATACTAATTAGAATAGGATAAGAACAGAAGAAAATAAAATTCTCAGTAAGACAATGATACTCACTTTGAAGACAGAGAAATAATATTCCAAGTTTAATGGGGATCTTGCCTATGCCCAGAGTGTACAAAATCATGTTTTTATTTGTAAGTATGCTTGTTTTTTCTTTTGAGGAATATAGAGTTAAGATGGAATTTTTCCAAGGTATGTTCATTACATATTTTCAGAACATTTCCACAAGTGATCCTCCACAACAATACAATCTTAGCAATCTCATACCTTCACAAGCATCAAATATCCATTACATGTTCTCCTATGCTTGAAAAAAATTACTATCTCTGGAAAATATGCTTGCTTCCTTTGTTCATGTGGAGAGACATCATATATTTCTCTAGCTTTCCTCACATGGAGATAACATCCTAGTCAATCTCACATAGGCATTTACATATGTATATATGTATATGTGTATATATTTATATGAGTATATACGTGTATATACATATATACACACTATATATGAGTATACATTCACACATTTACATAAATACATACATACATATATGTGTATACATATACATATATTCACAGGAAAAAAGTATAGAAGGCTAAGAAAAAAAAGAATATAATAGTAAAGGAAATTCCACAGATAAATTATTGTTGTAAATGAAGAGGGGACAAAGTGATTGACAGAATAAAAAGGACTGAGAGGATCCTGAAATTCTGATCACCATGAAATGTATGAAATATGATGGTCAAAATTCAGAATTTTAATTTCAAAACAAAAAATATCAGAGTCATTTAGGAATAATACGAATTTCACCTACCAAAAAAATTCTAAATTGCCAAAGACTATTTTTAAGTTATGATAAATTTAAGAGAAGATTAGAACATTATATAGTAAAAAACAAATCATTCACAAACCCCCAATATTACACATGCTACAAAAGGTATGCTTAATGATCAATTAAAAATAAGCATTAGCAGAAAGCAGTCTCAAAAATTCCTTCAAAAGTATCAGGAGTGAAAAGAGTATGTGGCTGACAAACTTATTAAAGATAAGTTATATGAGAAATGTAAATAAACACCATTAGTATGAAAATATTCAACAATGAAGGCAATATTTTTATTCTTCCACTGCTAGGCAAGGTTATTAAAAAATAAACCTCACCTTATTAGAGGGCAATAAATACAACAAAAAGAAAACATTTATGAGTAAACTTCAAACCAAAGCAAACAAATTTGGAGAAGAGAAAAGAGAATTAAATGAATACTTCCAGTAGATTCCAAGTTACTTCATTAATGAATCAATTTACTCAGGGAACGAAACATGCAGGGAAGGTTATTTCATTGTATAAAAGGGAAAGACAATATGAGGGAGATTGAGTCACACTCTTTTCTGGCTTGGGTTTGAGGAAGTAGGGAATTATTTTTTTCTGCCTTCTTTGCCCTTGTTTTGCTGGAAGGGGTATTTTGGGTTATAGGAAAACTGAGATGGTAGAATCAAAGGTAGTTTGTAGTGCAGTGGATAATAGTGTTCTGGACCTGCAATAGGAAGACCTAAGTTCAAATCCAGCCTCAAACACTTAGTAGCTGTAGAACCCCAGAGAAGTTACTTAAAATACATTTGCTTTAGTTTTTCAAGTATAAAATGGGGATGATAATGACACATGCTTTGCAGGGCTGTTGTGAGATTCAAATGAGATAATAGGTTTAAGTAGTCTTAGAACAGTTCCTGGCATATAAAAAGAATTATGTAAAATATAATTTGTACTCCTTCCCTTTTTTAAAGGGTTCAATGGAAGTATTATGCAATCTATTGAGAGGGAACCTCTCTGGTGACATTATTATTTATTTCTTGACAATATGATGATTTGAAGAGGGTCTCACTTGATTTAAAAAGAGGAAATTGAAACAATGATTAGAATTTGATAGAGGAAAACACAAATAATAATTAAAACCCTAAATGTGAATGCCTTGAACTTCCCCATGAAATGGAAAAAAAAAATAATGGAAGAATGGAAAAAAAAATCAAATAGTGGAAGTTGGGGGCAGGGCATTAATAAACTTCAAGGTATTTGAAAAAAGAGTAAATTTCAAAATGATTTCAATAAAGTAACAATAAAAATAATAGTCAAGAAGGAAAAACATGAAATCTATGCAAGGTTATTAAGTCTTATTGATGGAATCCTAATAGAGCTCCCTTCAGCCCCAATAATCTAACTTCATTACAGGCCCATTGTACCTACCTAACTCTCTTAATCAATTCACTAACTTCATTATATACTTCACACTAGAACAACAGATGTGTCCCTGAAACTCATAGTTCTCACAGAAATAGCTCCAACTACTGCCTCTACCCAACCATGACCCCCAGATCCATGCCCACACAAACAGGTGGGTTCTTGTAGTTAATCACAATCACATTATCCATCTAGCTGAAGACAGGACCACAATACCTAACTACCTATCTTGACCAAAGAGGACCACAATAGCTAGCAAATTGGAGGGCAGCATGGCCAGAATGTTTAACCACCAAAAGATACATGGGACCCCTCTTCCATTACCTAATGCCTTAACAAACTCCTCTTGCCTTTTTAATATTAATCATATTCTTATATTCTATGTAAATTTCTGTTATGTAATTGCATCTTTACCCTATAACAAAACATCATGCACTCTCTGAGATTGCTGATTCCTCTTAGAACTTATCCTACTTCTTGAAAGGACTCAATCTCAATAAAAGTCTATACTTGGATTAGAGGTGGTCTGACTCTGAATTCTTTGAGAGATTTCCACCACAACACATCATGAAACCTCAACTATGGAAAAAGAAATGTCATTACATCCCCCCCCATCTCTCTCTCTCTCTCTCTCTCTCTCTCTCTCTCTCTCTCTCTCTCTCTCTCTCTCTCTCTCTCTCTCTGTCTCTGTCTCTCTTTCTGTCTCTCTGTCTGTCTGTCTCTCTCTCTCTCTCTATCACACACACACACACACACACACACACACACACACACACACTCAAATAACATTACATCTATATTCCTAAAGGAAATGATAACATTTTTCAAACATCATCAGGATCTAAGATTTTTTAATGTACAACTTTCAAAGCTGTAGAAATTTACCAGAAAGCTAGACAAATTGTAGTATCACAGATTTAGAGTTGTTAGTGATATAAGCATCACCACAAGAAATCCTTTCATTTTATAGATGAGGAAATTGAGGCCCAAAGACAAATTACTTTCCTAAACATACATAGCTAGTGTTTGAAGAGGAACTTGAACCTAGTTACTCCTGAGTCTTAGTACAGTCTTTCATTCACAACCTGTGGAATTTAACAGAACACTGAAAAAAATGAAGAATTTAAAGTGATTTATTAATATCTGAATAAAGATGTTAGATAATATTCATCATTACATCATAGTCCCTTTACAAAAAATAATGTGGCTGTTCCAGAGTATAAGTAAATTATGCATTATAACAGTAATGGATATATGTGCAAAATATACCACCTTATTTGAAAACTATTCAATAGCATTGGAAATAATGAGTGGGTTAGAGAATAAATCATAAACAAAATAATTTAAAAAGAAAGACTGAGAAAATACGTTAATATTGTATGGTATGCATATAGATATAGATATTTATAGATATATGCAATTCTATGTCTTTAGTTCTATATATATATATATGTATATTTGTAAAGGAAATTTTTAAATTAAAGAAAGTCAGTAGACTAATATGAGCACAAAATCCAATTCTCATTTATTAAGCATTTGCTAAATACTCGGGATACCAATTAAAACCAATAATCCTTCTCAAGGAGCACACAATCTAGTAGGGGGAAGCCATCCCCAAACAGAAGATGCAAAGTGAGGGCTTAGAAGGGAAGTGAAACAGCTACCCAGGGTGGGGCCATGATGTTCTGTGATGCTCAAAGCAGAACTACTGTTGGAAAGTGAAGAGTTCTCTGGGCCTTCTATAGATGAAGGCTTTTAGGAAAAAGTGAATGTTCTACTGTTCAGCCCTTCAATCAGAAGGGACAGGAGGTTGAGGGAAGTAAAAAGGTGTTGAGTTTCCAAAGTTGAGTTAATCAGTCTGACAATGAGGTTTAAGATTTATCCCCCTTGTTGAAGCATGAAGATAATTCCATTGAGTTCAAACCAAGCAAAGTTGTTGATGTAAAGTGGAGTTACCCGAAAAGTTCATATCTCACTAAAAAAAAAAAATTACATCAGAAAAGAAATAAATAGTTGCAGATATTCACCTCTGTATGTAAATTGCTTCTGACTGATTTCCTATATTTATCATAAATAGGATGCTTTTCTTTTTCAGATTCAATTTGGGGCATGGTGGCTGAGAAGAGAAAATCTAGTGATAGGGTAATGGGAAAAAATAGTGACATCGAAATATGTAATTAAATGCAAAAACAATAGAGGATCAGACAGAAGGAATCACAAACTGCTGGTCCAACATGACATATGAAGTACCTACTATGTGCTAAACACTGAGGATACCTAGAAAGGCAAAGAACTAAGTTCAAATAAAATGACTCCAAGAAAAATGTGAAATGATTTCACAGAGTCCACTAAGATCAGGCAGGATGGGGAAAGCTTGGAGAAGTTGAGACTACAGTTACAACTTAAAGCTACCGGCTGGTGATAAGGTGGGTCAACCAGTGCAAACGTGTGAAGTCAGAAAATGAAGTGTCTTATACCAGGAACCACAAGGAGACATCATTTGGAGGAGCATCAATGGGTAGGAAGAATGAAAGGCAGAAAGAGGGCAAGTACAGAGCCTTAAAAGCCAAAAAGAACATTTTATACTCTAGCTTGTGGGCAGCAGGGATCCCTGTATTTTATGGAATAATGTACTGACATGGTCAGACTTGCACTCTAGGAGTTCAGTTTGACAGCTGTGTAGAAAATGGATTAGACTGGAGGGAGGCTGAAGGCAGAATCCAACAAGGAAATAATTCATTCCAATAGTTCAAGTTTGAAATGATCAAGGACTGCACCAGGGTGCTGTCAAAGGAAAGAAGGTAGATTATACTACAGATAGCTAAGAGCTAACAATTATACAGTGCCAGGCACTTTACAATTATCTCATTTGAGTGTTATGATAACCCTGAGAGTTAGATGCTAATATCATCCCCATTTTACAGATGAAGAAACTGAGGCAGAGATTAAGCAACTTGCTCAGGGTCACACTGCTAGCAAGTGTCTGAGTTTAACTGAGGTCTTCCTAACTCTAGGTCTGGCACTCTACTCAGTGGGACATCTAGTTTTCCCAAAGTGAAATGTAACAAAGGTAAATTTTAATTGATTCTATAAGGTATATGAGAGAGAGTGATGAATCAAGGATGACCATAAATTGAAATAACATAGAGACAACAATGTGCAAACCCATCAGAACTTTAGGGGAAGCCCAAGATTGTGGGGTGTGACCTGGATGAAGGACTGACAAAGGAGACAACGAATGGTCAAAAAGTTGTTGGAGAAAGAGAAAATATGTCCCAAAGCTTTAGAGAGGAGAGAGAATTAAGAAGAGTGTGACAGAATGTGACAGAGATTTCAGAGAGGTCAAGAAGGATTGAGAAAAGATCTGTAAATTTGGAGATAA